>NW_011494866.1:1765255-1781189 GCF_000754665.1 Bison bison bison | reverse complement strand
ACCTTGCTAATAGTTTCCTTTGATGTGCAGAAGCTTTTAAGGTTAATTAGGTCCCATTTGTTTATTTTTGCTTTTATTTCCAGTATTCTGGGAGGTGGGTCATAGAGGATCCTGCTGTGATGTATGTCGGAGAGTGTTTTGCCTATGTTCTCCTCTAGGAGTTTTATAGTTTCTGGTCTTACGTTTAGATCTTTAATCCATTTTGAGTTTATTTTTGTGTATGGTGTTAGAAAGTGGTCCAGTTTCATTCTTTTACAAGTGGTTGACAAGATTTCCCAGCACCACTTGTTAAAGAGATTGTCTTTAATCCATTGTATATTCTTGCCTCCTTTGTCAAAGATAAGGTGTCCATATGTGCGTGGATTTATCTCTGGGCTTTCTATTTTATTCCATTGATCAATATTTCTGTCTTTGTGCCAGTACCATACTGTCTTGATAACTGTGGCTTTGTAGTAGAGCCTGAAGTCAGGTAGGTTGATTTTTCTTCTTTTAAAAAATAAAAACCATTCAAGAATTTTCATTTGAAAAATCACATACTACTTTTAAGAAAAGCGGTTTGAAAATAATGGCTCCAGATTTTGCATCAGTTTTTTAGAGATCTTTTTGACTTAGGTTACTGATGGACTCTGACGTTAATAACTACTTTAAAAAGAGAGAGTGAGAGACAGAGAAAGTACAGAAAACATAAGCTTGATATTATACCTTTCACCTATTTGAAAGCTATTATTTTCCATTTCTTTGGCTAACTGTACTTTATGTAATATTTATATAAAATATTCATACACATATTCTCCTGAAGCAGCTTATCCTATTTGAAGACTTAATGTCTGATTGCACTATAGGGACAACAGCTGGAGATCAACTGCAATATGTTTTAGAAGCACTGTTTCTTCTTGATCAGTATCACATCATTCACAAGTTTAAAAAAGTCCTGTAAGACACAGGGAAGGGATTCTTCTTGCTCTTTCTTATCCACATATACTCCAAGTCCTAGAATCTTCCAGAGGAACAAAATAATAGTTTTTAAAAAAAATAGCTTTGCAAGTGTGTGCATATGTGCCAAATAGCATTTCAAGAACTAAACAGCAGTATTAGAATTTGGTTCACATTTTGGCTTCAAATTACAGAAGACGTGAGTAAGGGCACGTCCGTGACTCAGTGTTCAACCCTTGCCAAAGTAGTAGTTTTCTAGGAAGAAAACTACAGGGGGGAAAACCCAGAAAGTCAGAAAAAAGAAAAGGCAAAGAAACTGCTCTACATGTTGATAACTCATGCTCATAACTAAATCTTGACAATGCCATAAAGAGCACAGGCTCAGTGTTTAGAAAAGAGAAATACACATACATAAGGTCTACCCAATATTTCTGCAGACATGTGGTTATTTTCAGTCACATTAATTAAGCTCTGTGCATGGTGCTTGCACATAAATAAAACCAGATGTTTAAGTTGTGGTTCAACCCTGTATTCTCTCACATCTACTCCTGCCCTTCCTTACCATGCTCCAGAAATTGGCTTTTTGCCTAAACAGGCAAGGGAGGGAAGGATAGAATTTAAAAAAAAATAGTTCTGGGGTTGCAGGCTTACTTTTCTCTTGATGAGTAGTTGATGATGTGTGGTTACTATAACTGGCTTTCATGACTTCTCCAAGGGAAAGTGGAGAATTGTAGTTTTCTCAAGGCAGTTGGGATCCTAAAAGGATCATTTATTCATCATGCTATCAATTTATCAACCATCGAGACAACTATGTTTCAATTTTGTCAGTTACAAGCATAACTTAAAACTCCTCTCTGAGGGCATTATGCCAAGTAAAATAAGCCAGAGAAAGACAAATACTGTAGGATATCACTTATATGTGGAATCTAGAAAATACAACAAACTAGAGAATGTAACGGTGTAATGGCAACCCACTCCAGTATTCTCGCCTGGAGAATCCCATGGACAGAGGAGCCTGGCAGGCTTTATAGTCCATAGGGTTGCAAGAGTCGGACACGATTTAGCCACTAAACCACCACCACCAGATAATATAACAAAAAAGAAGGAAACTCACAGATATAGAGAACAAACTAGTGGTTACTACTTGGGGTGCAGTAGAAGAGTAGGGGACTCGGAAGTGAAAACTAGTATGCATAAAATAAGTTACAAAGGTATATTGTACAACACAGGGAATACAGCCAATATTTTTTAACTATAAATTGAATGTAACATTTAAAAACTGTGAATCATTATAGTGTATACCTGTTACTTATATAATATTACATAGCAACTATCTTTGAATAAAAAAGAATAAATCAAAGCCTAAAAATTTTTATAAAAAACTCACTCTCTGATACACAAGCAGAAGAAATGCACACACATACACACATAAATACAAGTGTTAGTTAACATGTGAATATGTTAACAAATATGGAGAGAATCCTTTCATGGAATTAAAGTCATTAGGTCTGCTCCTATAATAATGCATTTCCCAATACGTATTCTGAAGCACACTTGTTCCACAAAATGTAACCTTGTTTTTAGGATTTAAGTACGTTTGAGAAATGCTAGGTTACACAGTTACAGAGATTTCTTTAGTGAGGGACTTTCAGAGCTTCTACTATGCTGATGCACACTGTGAATATTCAAGAGAGCAATATCCTGTATATTCTCTCAAACAGAGTTGACCCAGAGTTTTGTGGATTATCCTGTGAGGGTAGTGATCTTCAGGATATGTTGTAAGAAATACTAATCTCAGTTAACCTAAGGTGTCTGTCCAGGCTCTGGTTGAATTTTTCCTGAGTGAATTGCTACTTTCCAAAAAAGTCCCTTGTGTCCTACAAAATATCTAAATCAAACATAATCTCACTAACATTGAACCATAATTTACTTCCCTATAACTTCCACCACGGCTCTTATTTTTGTATTTTGAAAGCCAAAAGCAGGCATAATGTAATCCCTTTTTCTAGTGATATATCTTAGGCAACAATTATATTCCCACACAGACTTTCATTGTGCAGGGGGAAAAAAAAACCAACCTCTAGGTCTTAAATGTGTTAAACTACATGCTCTAATCCTATTTGAATGTCTTCTTTAAGAGAAGGCACCCAGAAATGAACACAAATTTAGATATGCTTCAATAGATGAAGTCTTAGATCTCGTTAGTTTTTGTCTGGTGGACATGTCTTACTGATTCCTATTAATTTACCAAAGTTTTTGAGTCCTCATAAATTTCATGACAGTGTGTGAATGTATGTATTGATTTTTTGAGAAATGTTGGGAGAACACAAGTCTGCTAAATTTCATTTGCCCTTCATCACAGAAACTCTTCTGTATAATAAATTGGTTCTCTTTTCTCAGTCATCTTACCTCAGTCTCATGCACATTTTATTATTTATGAGAATGGGGTGTAGTATCCTGGTGCATGCGTGCTCAGTTGTGTGACTCTGAAACCCCATGGGCTGTAGCCTATCAGGCTCCTCTGTCCATGGGATTTTCCCGGCAAGAATACTGGAGTGGGTTTCCATTCCTCCTCCAGGGGATCTTCCTGACCCAGGGATAAAACCCATATCTCCTGCATCTCCTTCATTGACAGGCAGATCCTGGTATTTTCTACCAAAGTCCTCTTTCCAGTTTAATACTTCTTCATTATCTGACACCATATAAATCCTTCCAAGCCATTACAAAACCACATGATATCAATCAGAAAACATTTCTCTAGATAGTCATGAATATTAGAATATCATAAGAGGCACTGTTTGAGATAAAATGCCTTTTGAAATTAAGATATTGATCTGTAACAATTTCCTGGTCTGCAAACCCAAGTAGCCAGTCTCATAGCTGTAGATAATACAATTCTTATTAATTCACCATGTATGGCATCTTTAACAGTACCATCACATAATTTGATACATTGTGAATGTTATGGAATGGAATAGGACAATGTTAATTGTAGTTGATGTAAGTCCAGGTTAGGATTTGAAGAAAGTGTGTTGTCAACAGATGACAGGTCACTTTGAATGACAGGAGAATGAGGAAGCAAATGAAGAAAACTATCACCATAGTCATGATGATAAGCAACCAGTACACAGAAAGGCTTTTGCTTTCATTTTTGTTTTTTCTTT
This sequence comes from Bison bison bison, assembly GCF_000754665.1. Taxonomy (NCBI): domain Eukaryota; kingdom Metazoa; phylum Chordata; class Mammalia; order Artiodactyla; family Bovidae; genus Bison; species Bison bison. The sequence continues at coordinate 1,777,092 of NW_011494866.1, read as the reverse complement.
ATAAAAAATGGGAATGGGAAAAGAGGTGACACAGACTTTTAGAGCATCAAAATAAATAATGTCATTTCACTCTTTGCTCAAAAAATGCACTTTTATGTGAAAGGGATAAATAATTTGCTCAGTCTTCTGTCCTGCTAAAAAACCAAACACCCAAAGGGATATATATCCTGGATATTCAGTAGCTACAATAATAAGATTTTACCTAAAGAAGAGATGAATTTGAAAAGTTATATAGCTTGGTCTACTTTCTTTTGAAAAATTAAAATAAGCAAAGGAAAACTGTCATTTGGCAAATTCAAGAGTCTTGTTGAATTGTCAGTCCTTACAAAGTCTCTCATCTTTAAAATCCCCAACGATTTCATTGCAACATTTAAAATAATAAATATCTGCAATACATGTTTGTCATTTTAAGAACAAACATTACTTTCAAATTACTTTTTCTCCCGAGGATTTAATCTGCCAGGTTTCAGCCCACAGTGAATTCTTGCAGCTGGGTTAGGATCCCTCAAGAAAGGGCGTTCAAAACAAAAATGCTGAGGGAGGCAATTCAGCCAAGGAAGGCATTTCAGCTGTGGAGGAGGGTGGAACGCTTCTGAGCACGAGGTTTTCCCTCTCAAGCCTGGAAATGCCATCTTACAAGGCTTCTTCACTATTTGTTCTATTCATGCTTCCACAAAAGTCAGATCTTACACACACACACACACAAAATACCAAACCAAAACAAACAAAAAATCCTGTAGAAAATAGTTCTTGAGGGAACACAGTTTTGCTCCTGGTAACTGACATTCTCAAAAAAAATAATAATAATAAAAAATAAATAAATAAAATCAGAAATAAATCAGAAAGGTTCAAAAAAGAGGTGAAGCATTACTACAGGGAAATAGTTTTATTTAGCATTTATTGAGTTCTTGCTCTGTGCCTAGCATTGTTGTTCTCCTTGAGGGAGATGATATCATATCACCATGTTACACAAATATAAACTGAAAGCAGAGAACTTATTAATTTGACTAAGAACACGTGGTTGTGTGTACACAGGTGTAAAGGAAGTTTATGCATGTGAGTATGCATATGTGTGTGTTTATATGTGTGAGTGCATAAACATGCATATATATAATCTTTACTGATGTATAATTGGTGACCAACAAATTGCAATATTAAAGAACACAGCTTGATAAATTTTAACATATGTATTCACCATGAAGGCGCATCATAATCAAGATAATGAGTATATCCATTGCCCCTACAAGTTTCTTTGTGTCTGTTTGTAATCCATCTTTTTTTCCTTTGTACATTCTAAGGCAACTACTGATATGCTTTCTAATAGAAATTTCTATCTAATTTTCTATCCAATAGAATTTTATGTAAAAGGATTTATGCAACATATAATTTTTTAACTGGTTTCTTTCATTCAGCAGTTTGAGATTCAAGTATGGTATTGCACATATCAGTATGTGAAATTATTATCAATTATTCCTTTTTATTGTTAAGCAGTATCCCATTAGATGGCAATACCACAATTTATTTTGTCAAATTCTTGTTGGTAGACATCTTCTTCCAATTACTAACAATACAAATAAAGCTGCTAAAAACATTCAGGTACAGGTTTTTAGTTTCTCTAGTGATTTTTAGTATCTTTTCAAGTACTTATTTGCCATCTTTATATCATCTTTGTTGAAGTGTCTGGTCAAATATTTTTAAATTGGATTATCTTATTATTGAGTTGAAAGGGTTCTTTACATATTCTAGATACATATCCTTTGTCAGATACATATTACGCAAATAATTTTCCTTGGGCCATGTCTGTCTTTTCATTTTTATTACAGTGTCTTCTGAAGAGCAATACTTTAAAATTTCAGTGGGGTCAAAGTTCTTTATTTTTCTTTCCGCGTGTGAATTCTACTCCCAATTAAAGAAATAATAACCAAATTCAAAGTTACCAGGATTCTTCTCCTATGCTTTCTTTATAAGTTTTATATTTTAATTCTTATATGTAAGTTTATAATCCATTAGAATTAATTTTTATATGTAGTGTGAGATAAGGATTGAGGTTCATTTTTTTTTTTTTGTATATGGCAATCCATTTTTCCATCACCCTTTGCTGAAAAACATTATTCTTTCTCCATCGAATTTCCATGGTACCTTAGTTGACTATGTGGAGGCTTATAACTAGACTCTTATTATACTATGTTCTTAATCACTACAGAGAATTACAATTAAAGGTCATTAGCTAAACAATGAAGTCACTGAAATAATGCCTAATCAGAGCCCCCGACACCCATTCCGCACTTCAGTTTCCAAAAGTATAATTACATTAAAAGATGTTTGCTCCTTAGAAGAAAAGCAATGACAAACCTAGATAGCGTATTAAAAAGCAGAGACATCATTTTGCTGACAAAGGTCTGTATGGTCAAAGCTATGGTTTTTCCAGTAGTCATGTATGGATGTGAGAGTTGGGCCATAAAGAAGGCTGAGTGCCGAAGAATTGATGCTTTTGAATTGTGGTGCTAGAGAAGTTCTTGAGAGTCCTTTGGACAGCAAGGAGATCAAAGCAGTCGATCCTAAAGGAAATCAACTGTGAATATTCATTGGAAAGACTGATGCTGAAGCTCTAATACTTTGGACACTAGATGTAAAGAGTCAACTCATTAGAAAAGACACTGATACTGGGAAAGATTGAAGACATGAGGAGAAGGGGGTGGCAGAGGATGAGAAGGTTGGATGGCAGCACTGACTCAATGGACATGAGTTTGAGCAAACTCTGGGAGATAGTGAAGGACAGTTAGGCCTGGCATGCTACAGTCCATGATGTCGCAAAAAGTCAGATACAACTAAGCAACTAAACAACAAATAAATGAAGCAATTTAGGCAATGACAGTATCTGGCTTATATAATTATAGTGTTCAAAAGAAAATCATAGTCCGAGGAACCTGCATTTTGAATAATCTGCAGTGGACTGGCCTGGTCTCTGAGGAGCTAGTAAAGTTATCACTTGCTACTTAGTCTGACCTAAGAGCTCATCTCAGAAAGGATATTCAGCTTTGTCTTATCTTTAGGGTGTCTTATCTTTAGGGGAATGCAGGGAGAAGATTATAGAATCTCAGAACCAGTCTGGCAGTTCAGCTGTTTGACAACATCTTTATCATGCTGATACCTTTATTCAGTTATCAAACTTTGACTGGATTCCTACAAAGAAGTCAACTCTCTCACTCCCTTTCTCAGGGCAGCCTGATCATCTATGGAGAGTCCTTGTAGGATCTTGCACACAAGTTGCTTTCTATGCAACTTCTATGATCCTGAAACTCTCACCTATGAATCCAAGTTTTGTGGCCTCACATGGATTTTACCTGCCTGGCTATCAGTCATATGAAGACACAATCGGTTACTGCCATAATCGCCCTACCCCATTCACTGTTATCGGGGGACGGGAACTATGGAAACTAATCTTAACATTCCCCCCTCTTCACATTACAGAGTTGCATGCCCCTTACCATCTTGTTCTCTACTTTGAATAACTCTCCTTTTATAATATTCTTAAATGATTAGCCTACAACTGAACACAATCCTTCAACACAGGTATCACATGGTAACAAGAACACTGACCTCTGTGCCTATAAACAAGCTTTAATAGGGCATTTTTGAGTTAGAAATAATAACAAGGTGTGCATAATATATGGCCTCATGTTTAGTAGTCTCCTTCTTACTTATCCAAGTTTGTTTTAGTTTGGATTAAACTAGATAGTTTCAAGTTGATTCTTCTGCCAGTGATGTTACATTTAATTTTTTATAAATCTAAGTTCTACAAAATTGAAATTCACATTAATATGTTTTTAATTATTCTCCTTTACTTGAATAACAACCATATGTAACAAAATGTTTTTCAGTTCTTATAACAAGTACCTTTAGATGTTAAAATGTAAGCAAAATTCTAGGATAGAAAGTCTTGCCAGATACAAAGTGTTACTTTTCTCTTTCTCTAGTTTCACCAAATACCAAAAGGCCCAGTACTTAGATATGTAAGGCATCTGCTAATTACATTTCAAGAGTAAGGGCAATGGTAATATTTATATTTCACAAAACTATCACATTCTCTTGAGGGAAGTCAAAGATTATTGTGTGGGCATTGAAGCAAGTATGAATAAAATAGACTCTGGTTTTCAAAAAGAGAATATAGAATACAATATCATTCTCAATTTTATCCTTCTGGCTTTACTGATATCTTTGATGAATGATAAAAGTAATATTTATAAAGTAATTCCAGGTAATACAACTCTAAAAATAGCCTATATCTTTCGTATTCTTGGCATGTATCATACTTTGCAATTAGGTGTTATTTGTATGCTTAGTGGTTTTGTAAGGATGCTTGTGTTCCTCTCTCCCTTCCCTGTTCATATGCTGATGCCCTAACACCAGTGTGGCTACATTTGGAGATAGGGCTTTTAATAAGGTAATAAGGTTGAATAAAGTCATAAGGATGGGACCCTGAGCCATAGAATTGGTGTCTTGGATTGGGCTATAAATCAGAGGTTTTTATAATACCCTCATTAGATTTGATTAACTTGCTGGAGCAGCTCACAGAACTCAGGAAAACCATTTTACTCACTAGATAACTGGTTAATTATAAAAGAAAATAACTCAAGAGTAGCTGATGAAAGAGAGGTCCCGGGCAAGGTATGTGGGAAGAGGCACAGGGCTTGCCCTCTTCAGTTATGCCACCCTCTCTGCATCTTCCTGTGTTCACCCAAAAGATCTTGGGGGTTTGTCCTTTGGGACTTTTAGGGAGGTTTTGGTACAAAAGCATGATTAATTAGTCATTGGCCATTGGCAGCTGAGCTCAGTCTCCAGGCCCTCTCCCCATCCTGGAGGAGTGTAAGCTGGGCCTGAAAGTTCCAATGCTCTAATCACCTGATTGGTTCTTCAAGCAGCCACCTCCCATCCTTAGGTGACCTAAGAGCTTTCAAGAGTTAACCCATTAACATAAAGCAAGGCATCTTCATCACCCTTTCCCTGGGAAATTTCAAGCGTTTTTGAAGCTGTGAGGCAGGATCCCTGGACAAGCACCAACTATTTTGGTCATCTGAATGACCAAATATATATTTCTTACAAATCATAATATCATACTCTGAAAGGCCATATCTATAGAAAACATTATTTCTGGAGGGTATGGGTGAAAATCAGGGCTAATTCTTGCCTCTTTAAGAGTCTTGGACCATAATTAAGTTTCTAGGCACTAACAGAAATGGCAGAGACATTTTCCTAGCTGCAGGCTACTGGATGCCTTAAACACGCCAGCACGGTCTTATTTCATGAGTCCAGGAGGCTGGATTAGAAAAGCACATGCAGCCGCTCAGGCCTCCCCACTTCCTCTGCCTGGGGAATGTCCTTAAATCTATGCTCTGCCCAGACACTACTCTGTCTTACACGGGCTACCCTTCCCAGGCCTCAACATCCCAGACAGGCTCTCTGCCTTCACCACAGGCTAGAAACACATCTTTGGAAAATGTGACCTCATTCCAGGGTGACCTGAGTTCATTTATAATGGAGAGAACCCACGAAGCTGCTGCCAACCTTCAGACAAGGGAGAAGGGATAGAGGGAAACAGACAGTGATGTAGAGCAGAAAGAGATGGAATTCAGAACTACTTATAAATCAATTCTGAGACACCTGAAAGGTCTGACTTTAAATATCTTCTTATCCAGCTGCCTTTTACATAGTGATGAGTAACTTAGAGTCTTGCATCTCGGGTGTGATCCCCAGAGCAGAAGCAAAAATATCACGTGGAAACTTTTCAGAAATGCTACTGAATATAAATCACATTTTAATGAAATAGCCTAAGTGACTTGTACATACATGAAGGTTTAAGAAGCACGGGTTTTCAGGGTTAGGAATAAGTTGAAACCTACCAGTTCTGGTTCCCAGTCAGGCCCTGGATGAACTCTTTGCTCCCTCACAACCCTCTCCTGAGACCTCTCTACATCAGGGCAGTCCCTTCTCTTGTCCCCTGGGAACAGAATCTTGCATCACTCCCCCACCTGAAGCAAGCACTTGGTCCTTTGAAGGTTTCCCATAGGTGTCAACCTAGGTTAATGATGTGGATGTGAAAAAGGAAGAAAGAGGCTTCCAAACCTCACAGATCCTCCTGTAGGAGACAAAAGTCAATCAAACTTGCTAAAGGGTGGGCAAATAGAGATGGTGTGGGATGAGGTCTTTGTTTTAAGTATAATCTAAATTCATCTATAGATTTTCCTGGTGGCTCTGTCTGCAGTGCAGAAGACCTAGGTCAAGAAGATCCCCTGGAAAAGAGACTGGCAATCCACTCCTGTATTCTTGCCTGGAGAATTCCATGGACAGAGGAGCCTGGTGGGCTACACAGTCCATGAGGTCGCAGAGTCAGATGTGACTGGGCAACTAACACTTTATCTTTCAAGTTCATCTGCATTCCAGAAAAACAAAAACCTTTGGCTATCAAGAGCATCTTTCCATAAAAACATGGGAGTGGAAAGAAAGATGAAAGGATAGGGACAAATCTATTTTCAAAGCATATGGAAAATGGGGGGTGGATCACCATTACAAGATCCTCTCCCCTCTTCCCTTCTCTTTCTCCATCATTTCCAGCACTAATGCACAGTTGACCTTCAACCTACAATAGTCAGAAATAAGAAAACAATGTGAGATCTGGCTGCGAAAAATGGGGATAATTGAGATAGAGAAACAGTTGCTGCTGCTGCTAAGTCGCTTCAGTCGTGTCCGACTCTGTACGACCCCATAGACAGCAGCCCACCAGGCTCTTCTGTCCCTGGGATTCTCCAGGCAAGAATACCGGAGTGGGTAGGGCAGATCAAAAGGGGGATGAAAAGCTATCCTCTGAGCACCCCTCCCCCAAATAAAAGAGTACAAGGGAGAGCATGGAAATTCTCAAGATCACATCATTAGCCCCTGACCGAATATAACTTGAGAGTGCTTATTCTTAACATGTACCCTAGGGGGGCCAGCACAGGGCCTTGTACATAAGAGATTTTAGTCCATATCTTTTAACTGTCTTGTTGAAGACCTAGTCCTTTTCCAATAATATGAAGATATGCTATACTTTCCTGTGTACAGTTCAGCAGCACTTATCAAATATCTTATGAGTCAATTCTTTTTAATTTCACAGTTAAGATAATAGGTCCTGATGACCCTTCAGGAGGTAAAAGTATGCCTGAACTAAGGCAAAATCTGCTGGGATCTACATGAACTGCAAGAGACAGACTCCTGTAGTTTCAACCAGGGTCAAAGTTCTGAAGATGGAATGAGGAGTAAATGATCCCAAGAATGCTGGAAAAACTTGGTAACAGAGTGCGAGTGAGGGCAAGAAGGGGAATGACCAGGAATGGAAAGGATGACATGTTTATATCAGCTTAAAAGTGATGTATTGTCTTGACAGGTTCAACCACATGCTGGAAGCTGGAGGGAGAAGGGGCCTCCTGCTTTGCTGATAGACAGCAAGTTACAGGGACGATGTAAAAAGGTCAGCAAATTCAATCTTCATTTGAGCTACTGCTGTTATTTTAACTCTGTTGCAAAGGGTCACAGCATTCCATTCCAGATAATGAAAGGATGTCGGGAAAAGATCAGAGAAGGCACACACAGAATGGAAACTAACCAAACAAAGGCCAGATTTCATGCAGGGTGACATCAATTGGCTTCTGTTGGAGAGTCTCTGTAGTGACACACTGTGGCTTCCTTTTTCCTCTGCTGATAGTTTAATGGATTGCGGAAGGAGGACATTATCATTAACTATCAACAAGACACATCCAGTGATGGAAGTTCCTCTTTAATAACCATTTTCTGGGATTGCCTCCTGGTACCCAGGACCTCCCTTGGACAAAGCTAGAGCAGAGAAGACAAGCATCTGCTTCATGGCAGTCGGTGAGGCTGCAGTGACTTCCTACCCTGTGCTTCCAGAGGCCTGTTGGCATGCCTCTGTTATCCATCAGTCAGTGCCACATAATGACCTGTCTTCACATGTGTTTGTATGTTCTTTGAGCAGATCTTGCACTTTCCATTATATAAAGCTGGTGTACACTGCAGGTACAGAGGAGCCTGGCGGGCTACAGTTCATAGGGTTGCAAAGAGTCAGACATGACTTAGTGACTAAACTGTAGCAACACTGTAGGTGCTCAGGATGTGTTTGGGAAATATATCACAGAGAGACTGTCTCCATGAGTAAGGGACTCCAAGTACAGCTGCAGTAGACAGTTGCACTCTCAGTCCAGCTGCACGAGGCCATGTCAAAAGTGCATGATTGTCATTCAACACTGGAGAATGAAAAATTGAAAAGGTCACTGGTTTCCATCATTGAGGTCCTTCCCTCCCTGCATCTCCAGCTATAATGGCATCTTGAAAGAAGCAAAGACCAAAGGAAGGAGAAAGCTATGAACTGTCAGAACTGGGGGAAAAAAATGACAATTTCCTCTTCACCATCATACCCTCATTTCACTGCTCTACTTGACTCCCAGGACAATTTGCCTCCACTGGATCTGCCACCCACACCCTCCAAAAGCTCTGGACACCACCCGCTAAAGCAGACCTCCTGGTTCTGGGAACTTTTTAGGATGTGGGGGAAAAAATAAAACAACAACTGATGTCAACTAACGGACCAGGCCAAATAAATTCTTGAACTTGCTTTTGTATCCCGCAAGAAGCCTAACCATGCTCTCTTCACAGCACACATATGTTCATAAGTCTAACTGACATATTATTTTTCATACTGTGGAAGTGAGGGTTTCTTCTCATAAGCTGAGTTTTTGTAAGGCCAAGGAGTACCATCATGATTCTAAACTACACTGAGAAACCGTAACTATGAGAAACCATACTTAACCCTGAGTTATGGTTCCATTTGTGAGAGAAAAGATAAGTTTTTACCAACTGCAATTTAATGAAGAAATTCCAAGAAATAATCTTGGACTGCTGAGATATGAAGGTTTTAGCCAAAATCAAGATTTTTTTTTTTTTACATAGGCTTTATATGTAATTTGAGCATTTCAAACATTTTGATGAAAACATTTTGCTTAAATATAATCAAATGCCTAAGAAATACCTAGTTTTGTAACAAATAGCTGGAAATGTTTGTATTCAAGTAGCTTTTAGAAGGAAGCACCAAATTTACTGAAATTCACTTCTTTAGAAGTTCCTAAAATGGGTGGAAGTTAAGGGAAAGTGGTAGCAGTTAGAAAAATACAGTATCTGTCACTACTAATAAAGCATATGGCTAAAACCTAATCTAGGTATCTATTTTTAAATTAGGCTTAAGATTTTAAAGAAGTTCATATCTAAATTGTAACTCATTCAACAGTCAAAGCTGCCAAGTTTCTGAAAGTTACAAGTTAACACAAAATCTATTCAAGCTCACATACTAATTTTGTAGGAATTGGAGGGAACGTCAATGCCAAATAAGAAAAAATTCCTGTATATTTTAAACAGTCATTGACTCATGGAAGTATTTCCCTCTTACTTGCTCTAATTCCAACTTTTTTTTGTTTTTAGTAATTGTTTGTGCTTTTGGTCACATCATCATTTCTCTGTTTTTAAGTAACTAAATGATATACTACATCTTAGTCTCAATAGCCTAATTTAGACAATGATCTCTACTTCCTAAGATGAAGTATACCTCCAAGGGCAAAGCAAAGATTTCACATCAAAGTATATTTTGCTCGTCTATCTCATAAATTGGTGAATCCGATTATAAAACTTCAGAGAAATAAGAGTGGATTGTAAGCCAAAATCCACACATTAACGTGCTAGAAATGTAGAAAGAGGGTGGGATGGAAGGAATGACTGCACAGTTTGCTCTAGTTTGATTACCCTTATATAACACCAAGAGCTATGGTTTTTCCAGTGGTCACGCATGGATGTGAGAGTTGGACTGTGAAGAAGGCTGAGTGCCGAAGAATTGATGCTTTTGAACTGTGGTGTTGGAGAAGACTCTTGAGAGTCCCTTGGACTGCAGGGAGATCCAACCAGTCCATCCTAAAGGAGATCAGCCCTGGGATTTCTTTGGAAGGAATGATGCTGAAGCTGAAACTCCAGTACTTTGGCCACCTCATGCAAAGAGTTGCCTCGTTGGAAAAGACTCTGATGCTGGGAGGGATTGGGGGCAGGAGGAGAAGGGGACGACAGAGGATGAGATGCCTGGATGGCATCTCTGACTCGATGGACATGAGTCTGAGTGAACTCCGGGAGTTTGTGATGGACAGGGAGGCCTGGCGTGTTGTGATTCATGGGGTCGCAAAGAGTTGGACACGACTGAGTGACTGAACTGAACTGAACTGAACTGAACACCAAGAGCCATTAGTAACATTCATTACTGATGGTGGGGTTCTCAGCACAGCCAGTGCTGCTGTTTCTGACCATAGAGCATTTACAGTCATTTATATGTGAGATTGAGCTGGAATCAAAAACAAAACTAAAACATCTTCCTCCCTTGCTTTCTTTTTTTCTTTCCACACAATGGCCTGATAATTCCTTCTCCAGTTTATTTTTCCCTCAGCCTCAGGACAGCATTCACAAAGTACGCTGTGTTTGGGAATGCATCATGTCCTAATCTCAACTGAGGGAAAACTGATGTTCCATAAGAACACAGATTCCATTAAAAGGTTGATGTCAACAGTTTATGGGTAGATTTTACTTACTGCTAGATGTATGGATGTTTTTTATTAAAAACTCTGTTGATAAGGTAGTTCAGTTCAGTCAGTCACTCAGTCATGTCCGACTCTTTGTGACCCCATGAATTGCAACACGCCAGGCCTCCCTGTCCATCACCAACTCCAGGAGTTCACTCAGACTCACGTCCATCGAGTCAGTGATGCCATCCAGCCATCTCATCCTCTGTCATCCCCTTCTCCTCCTGCCCCCACTCCCTCCAAGCATCAGAGTCTTTTCCAATGAGTCAACTCTTTTCATGAGGTGGCCAAAGTATTGGAGTTTCAGCTTTAGCATCATTCCTTCCAAAGAAATCCCAGGGCTGATCTCCCTCAGAATGGACTGGTTGGATCTCCTTTCAGTCCAAGGGACTCTCAGGAGTCTTCTCCAACACCACAGTTCAAAAGCATCAATTCTTCTGCACTCAGCCTTCTTCACAGTCCAACTCTCACATCCATACATGACCACAGGGAAAACCATAGCCTTGACTAGACAAACCTTCGTTGGCAAAGTAACGTCTCTGCTTTTGAATATGCTATCTAGGTTGGTCATAACTTTTCTTCCAAGGAGTAAATGTCTTTTAATTTCATGGCTGCAGTCACCATCTGCAGTGATCTTGGAGCCCCCAAAATAAAGTCTGACACTGTTTCCACTGTTTCCCCATCTATTTCCCATGAAGTGATGGGACCAGATGCCATGATCTTTGTTTTCTGAATGTTTCGCTTTAAGCCAACTTTTTCACTCTCCACTTTCACTTTCATCAAGAGGCTTTTGAGTTCCTCTTCGCTTTCTGCCATAAGAGTGGTGTCATCTGCATATCTGCAGCTATTGATATTTCTCCTGGCAATCTTGATTCCAGCTTGTGTTTTTTCCAGGCCAGCGTTTCTCATGATGTACTCTGCATATAAGTTAAACAAGCAGGGTGACAATATAAAGCCCTGATGTACTCTTTCCTATTTGGAATCAGTCTGTGTTCCATGTCCAGTTCTAACTGTTGCTTCCTGACCTGCATACAAATTTCTCAAGAGGCAGATCAGGTGGTCTGGTATTCCCATCTCTTTCAGAATGTTCCACAGTTTATTGTGATCCACACAATCAAAGGCTTTGGCATAGTCAATAAGGCAGAAATAGATGTTTTTCTGGAACTCTCTTGCTTTTTC
>NW_011494866.1:1707330-1765155 GCF_000754665.1 Bison bison bison | reverse complement strand
ATGTTTTTCTGGAACTCTCTTGCTTTTTCCATGATTCAGCAGATGTTGGCAATTTGATCTCTGTTTCCTCTGCTTTTTCTAAAACCAGCTTGAACATCAGGAAGTTCACAGTTCACATATTGCTGAAGCCTGGCTTGGAGAATTTTGAGCATTACTTTACTAGCGTGTGAGATGAGTGCAATTGTGTGGTAGTTTGAGCATTCTTTGGCATTTCCTTTCTTTGGGATTGGAATGAAAACTGACCTTTTCCAGTCCTGTGGCCACTGCTGAGTTTTCCAAATTTGCTGGCATATTGAGTGCAGCACTTTCACAGCATCATCTTTCAGGTGATAAGGTAGAAGTGAGACCAAAGGCTTAAGGAAAGATCGGGAATTACAAAGACTAGCAGCAGGATGATGGGAATGGAGTTTAACCACAAAACCCAGAGATAGAGACAGGTCACTCAATCTGTGTTTACCTTGCCTCCTACTATAGCTAAACAATTGCAAGCCTTGCAGATTTCAACTCCACAATGTCCTACAGGCTGTTTCTTATTTCTGTTATTTTATCAATATCCTGCTTAAGGCTACCAGTATCTCTCAGTCTTGCCTCCTTTCTACTCATTAAGCAAACTGATGCCTAAAGAGTAAATATACTCATGTATTCCTCTCTTAAGAAATCTTAAGGGTTCCTCATTGTCTTCAGAAGAAATAGAGTATTATGGAATGAAAAAAACATATGCTAGGATCCATGCAAGTTTGGATTCCAATCCCAGTATACTTCCTGCTGACCTTGGGCAAGTTCCTTAGTCTGTCTAGGCTTCGATTTTCCCCTTGGTAAAATAGAGAAAACAATAACTACCTGTGGTTATGAGAATTACATAAGAAAAAGCAAGTAAAATGCCTGTCCACCTTCCTGGTCTTTCATTCCTTACACACCCTACATCAAAACTGTTCAAATGCTATCCACCCTTCAAAATTCAACAGAATACAATCTCTTTGTTCTCAAAGAGAGTACATCCCTACTACTCTCAAAGAGAGTAGTACATTCCTACTTCCTTCAATCTCATATTTCCTTGTGAATTTCATAGCTATTTACATTTACTGTCTTTTGGCACTTTTCAACCCTGTGTCCTGTACTGTAGAGAGATGTACATGGTATATCACACTCCTTCCTACTGGAAAGTTGGATGCACATATCGTTCTATTTAACTCTCTAACCTCAGTGTGTTTTGCAAGGACTAGCCCCATTTAACAAATTCAAGTTAAGTAAGTGAATAAAATTATTTCTTATTTTCAAGAACAGCTCTGATAACTGAAACCCCATGGGCAATGCATTATCCATTATCCACCTTTCCATCACTGAATGTTGAAAAACTATACTTATCATAGGCTTTATAGGTGTCCAGTGAATACTTACTGATTATAATAATTCTGGCATTATTTTCATGTGTGAGCATTGCATCTTAAAAGCAAAGCTACCACACCTATGTTGGAATCCTAGCTCTTCTATTTACTAACTTGGGCAAGTATCTTAAGTTTCTTAAGCTCTTTGTGCCCTGGATTGATCATTTGTAAAATAATATCTTGCTTCAAAGTGAGTAACTTTTTCCTCAAAATACAAATATCTCTTATATCCACGAACCCTACTTTCTGCCCTAACCATCCCCAGGGATTTCAGTAGGGAGCAAGTTCCTGATATAATGAACTTGTGAGAAGAGAATACAGAATACTAAAGTGGTATAATACCAACATTGGGAGAAAAGATACGAGTGTGGAGGCAGGTGGTAATTGGGAGGTAGGCAGTAACTGGGAGCCATGTACAAATCTTATGGGACAATTCTATTTGTGTTTAGTTCAAAGCTTCCATTACCACAGATCTTCATGTATTAAAAGAAGTTATGTCAAGCTATGTTTCTATTAAGCCAGTATACTGGGTCCAAACCATTCTCTGATAAATGGCTTCCGAGATGTTTTACTTCAAAGTTAAAAGTTCTACCTTTACAAATTGCTTCATAATCTATGAAAAATGTGCCATGTGTGGAATGCAGCTACCGATAAAGGGCAGGTTGCTTCTAGTTAGTCAGATAGCATGAGCTGTGAGTTATTGAAAGGTAAACAGTCATTCTGCCCTGGAGAGACTCAGAATTCATTATTTTCAAGCCCAGGCTCAGAATTCTAGTTCCCAGGATGCCAAAGGCAAAAGAAAATGTTCTTGGGACAAAGATATTTTGCTAAACTCTCATGCTGGTCAATGCATTTGGATGTTACACTAAGGACAGACTGCAGTGCTAAAGGTTTTTTTAAAAATAGGACAACTCCACCAGACATTGTTTGGTTAAAAGAAAAAAAAGTTATTTTTAAAAGTCGTGTCTGCAGTTGCTTCCAAGACTTCTGTTTTGCATTTTTTGGTTTGAAAGGCTCTGTTTGAATGTTTTACGTTCTATTAAATACCAGGTATGTGCTTTGTCAGAAATTCAGATGATAGTGCTTTGGTAAAATTTCCACCCCTGGTGTTCAGTGATGTGTGAGTGTGTCCAAGTCTCCTCCTCCTCATTGTCATGGTTGTTTTGATCGTAGGTAATATTATTCTTGGAGTAAGTGAAGCCTGTGGTGACCAGCAGAGACTCTCCAAGCTGCCTCTGGAACTAAAGCTGTCACTCGGGATCTACAGGGAAGTAAGTGGGAACAGAGACGCAGAGGTCTTAAAGGAAACATTTCATTTCTTAACTATTTTCTGCAAGGAAAGAAATTGAGGAGCTTCCATTCTTTTCTTTGTGATGAGTTAGTCATGACGTTGTTTATAATTAGCTATGTATCCAAATAAACAGTTAAATTTAACTCAATGCTGAATAAAAAAAACTGAAATAATTTTAGCATAAACACTCCCAACAACAAAATTCCAGGTCAAAATTAGGTCATTTTGTTTCTGATCCTCTCTGTGGAGTGAGTGGGGAAACAGGGCAATGCTGAATGGCCAAATGATCTGAATACTGAGAGTAGAACTAACAGATTCAAGCAGGGGCACATTTTGTAACTTGATGTAAATACAAACAACATCTCATATACCTGTCCAGTCTTTGTGTGTTCACATATGCTTTTATTGTTTTAACCTAAGTTTACTGAGACTCAGGATGTGCAAAGCACACTGATAGGCACCAGGAATAGATGCAGAGAAAAATGGCAAAGCTCTGGGTTTTACTGAGATGATTCAATGGTCTAAATTTGTATATGTTAAAAGTCAGAGATGCTCACATTTTAAAAAGATGAAATTCGAGCCATTCTGTATAATTTTGTAAATCTCCTCTAAACGAACATGGCGTCTTGAGCATATTCCTGGCAGAGGAAATAACAGGAAGACCTATTGGAGGAGCACAGGTAAGCCTTCCTGTTTTATGCCAGGCAAGCTTCAGGTACACACAAAGCCTTTGGATACAGAAGTGAGTGAGTGAATGAAGTCGCTCGGTCGTGTTCAACTCTTTGCGACCCCATGGACTATAGCCTAACCAGGTTTCTCTGTCCATGGGATTTTCCAGGCAAGACTACTGGAGTGGGTTGCCATTTCCTTCTCCAGGAGATCTTCCCGACCCAGGGATTGAACCAAGGTCTCCATCATTGTAGGCAGATGCTTTACCATCTGAGCCACCAGGAAAGATAATAACAAATTCAAAATGCAATGCAGCATATTAGATTCAAACAGGAGACTTCAGGGGCTGTTCAGCTAATTTCATCTTCAAGGTCAAAGCTGCTTTTGCATAGAGCTGGGGTGTAGGCTGGCTCACCCTGATTGGAGGACTCCCTGCCTAAAGATTCCTTGCTACAGAAAGCAAGATGTCCAGGGTCTCTAGGAAAGCATGATCTCTTCGGAAGAATCCAATCTCTCCCAGGATTAGTGCAGACATTGCTAGTATTTCAATGTCTGGCTTTTCACTAAATCTGCTTTCCTTTCATCTTCAGCACAAAGCTAGAGCATATTTTCCAGCCCTTTTGCATTAATTGTGGCCACAAGACTGAATTAGACAGTGGGGAAAGTATGCAAGAGATATGTCATTCCAGGTTTGATCCCCCAAAACCTTCCATGTAATCCTGGTAATCCTGCACTCTCTCTTCCCTTGCCTACCAACCGGCTGACCAATGCCAATTATCCAAGATGACCTTGAAAGCCATTTTGAAGTTGAAGATGGTATAGTATTCCCTACCACCCCCTACAACTAGCTGGATATTTTATGAGAACTAAACTTTTATTATTTTAAGTCTTGAGATTTATGAGTTTATCTTTTACAAAAGCCAGAGGTTATATTAATAAAGATTGCAGAGGTTTATTTGTTTTTTGTTTTTTTTCCCTGTACCTGCTCTTATGGAAGTCTAACTGAAGTTTCTCTCTTTCTTTCCCTCTCTCTTTCTAGCCAAATCCTTCATTGACATAGCATTCAAGGAGAAATATTGTTTGATATATTTTACCATTTCCTTAATTTTATATATAACAGCCCAGAAATATTTGGTCATCATATCTGCCTTTGTCACCATGATATGAGAAAATCTTTCTGGGCTACTGCAAGAGCTGGTATTTAATACTGGTATTTAATTCAGTCATATATAAGTCTGTCCTCTCACAATCTATTGTCTGTACAATTTAATGAAACAAATCTGAGAGTGACATTCCTCTACTTAAAATCATTAAAGACTCACCATCTACATTAAAGATTTCTTAATGGGTCATTCAAACTCATGGGCAATCTGGCTCCAACCTACATCTCCAGCCTTGCCTATTCAGAACTCATAGAAAACAAAAACAAAAATGCCAGAGAGCCACTCATCCGGGCTTTTTCTCACATTGATCCTCCCACCTAGAATGCCTTCCCCTCCTACCTTTCAAGATACAGTTCAAATGTCATTCTCTGGGCAAAGCTTTCTCTGAAAGTCACTAGCTGAACAATAATTCTCTCCAGAATGTTCACAAGTGGTTTATCTTGACATTTAGCTATAATTACCAGATTCTTAGGTCTTTGTACACACAAAGTGAATCTGACCCATCTTTTTAACTAGTAGAATGAATGGCTTTCAAGAACTATTTATTGAATAAATAGTAAATGAGGAGAAAGGGGAAGGAAGAGAAGAAGGAAGGAGAAATATGAATAACTGTGAGGCCTTTTTCCACAGTCTAGAAACTTAACTTCCATGTTTCTTCCACAAAAACAAAGAGACAAATCCTTCTGTGATTCTCATATCCCTTTTAGTTATTTTTTCCCCTCCCACACACAAAAGAAAAGGAAATAATTAGTGACAACAACTCCCAGTGACAAATCTTCAGTGTCCTTTCCACCATATGGTGTCAGTTCCATTTCTCTAGGGCTTTTCTTTTGATACTTAGTGGTTCTCTCATGAGGTTACTCTCTGATATTTAATATTAATTTACCTATGGTGCTGACCCATTTACCTATTAAGCATATACTTACAATCCTTCTCACCCATAAGTGTCCAACAAAAAGTTATTTTTTAAGTATTTACAAAAACATAAATAATTTTAGAAATATTTAAAGCATCCTTTCTCAGAACTTTAAAGATTTATCATCAGCAAACATTTCTAAAGGACCTTGAGAAGGAAAGTAACCTGTTAAATTTCAATAGCCAATTAAAACTAAAAGCAACATTAAATAACAAGGATGGAAGAAAGTAAGCAAGTTAACCTTGTTTCATCCTCTGATGCTGTCAAGACTCCAGATACCTCAACCTAACTGGTCACTAAAAGTCCCCCATTGGTCTGGCCACACAAGGGAAGCTCACCCTGCTGAACACACATAGATGTTGGTGGGAAGTTATTACCTAGTTCAGTTCAGTTCAGTTCAGTCACTCAGTCATGTCTGACTCTCTGTGACCCATGGGCTGCAGCATGCCAGGCTTCCCTAGTTACTGGGTATTAAAAATGCCAGATTTGGTAAACTGGACTTTAAACCCTAACTGGTATAAAAACTGGACAATTTCCTATTTTTAAAAAATATTTCTAAGAACTTGGCAAAGACACATAAAGTTAAACTGTATAGTAGATTAGTCTACTTTGAAAAACTACCCTTTCATCAATCTACCAGTGCAATATTCCTGGAGGATGAAAAAGGAGCAGAGAGCCAGTTTTATAATAGTCAAAGTTGCAACTTCTGAGTAAGAAGGCTTATCACTAAGAAGGGTCACCTGTTTGGCTCAGTGGAAAGACTGACATTTGCTGATCTATATAATGCAGTTTTTTTCTTTGGCAATAATTTTCAGTTCCCCTATATGTTGATTCTTTTACATCCAAAAACAAAATAAGTATAATTTTAAGACTTTTATTTTTTAAAAAGAAGTTGCAATTTTTTTTTTCCAGAGACCAGATATAATCTCCTATTATAACTCTCTAAAGTTCTGCTACATATACCATTCCATCCCCAGTGGTATCCTGAGAAACCATGGGGAAAAAATGCTTCATATTAATGAGGTCAATATTTTCATAGGTGACAATTTAATTAGTTCAACAAAAATTATATTCTCTGGCATATTCATCCAAGACAGCCTCACCCATCAGTGCTTTCCATGAAGTAGCTGCTCAGTAACTATTCAGGGAATTAAGGAACAATGGCCTCCATGTGGTTTGGCTGCAGACCAGAGAGTTGTACCCTTTGTAGATAGTACACCAAGAAGAATAAGAAAGTCTATGAAACACTTTTGGTTTCTTTTCTGGAACATTGCTAAGACTTTGGTTCCCAATAAAACAAAATTGCTACCTTTAGTGCAGGGCTTAATTAGCTCGGTGACCTCACCAGGTGAGCATACTTTACTTTTCATTGATTTCAGGGTTAAAACACTCTGAGGGTTCAGAGTCCCTAGAAATCTTTTCCTAGTCTCAAAGTAGATAAAACATATTTTATGGGACATTTTAAACTTTTCTATAAATAAGTCTCCTCTTCTCCTCCCCTAAGATCCAGCCAAAGAAAATTTCCTATAAAATTTATGGCATGGTCATATTTCTTCCTTTCCCAGTCCTTCCTATGTTTTAAAATTATAGCCATTCTTTTCAAAGACTGAAATGTCCAAGCACTCAAAAATTCAGAGGCAAACTAAAAGAGAAGATCCAGCAAAGGAGATAGAAAACAGTTAAATAGAAGGAAATCTAGCAAGAGTGAAGGAAAGGAAGGCTAGGGAAAGGAGAGTTTCCCTAGAGATACAACGTCATGTGAGTGAAATAATAGCTGAGAGGTCAAGAAAGTTAATTCGGATAACTGACCATCAGTTCTAAGAAAGTGTAGACCACTGGGGATGTTTATGAATGCCATTACAGTGCATGGCATAGATGGAAATCTAGCATCAGCACTGAAATAGGTGAGAGGAAGTAGAGACAGAAAAGTCCAGATAAGTTTTTAAAGTTGTGATAATGGAGGGAAAGTGAGGTCAAAGGTGGTTTCTTTGTTTTAAGATGGGTGAATTAAGGTAGGTTTGTGAGCTGATGGCAGTCATCCAATGGTATAGAGAAACTGAAGATATAAGAGAGAAAAAAGAATAATTGAACGCATGAAATCCTTTGGAAGGCTAGGGGAAATAGGCTAGGTCTAGGGTACTAGTCAAAAATCTCGATAGCATTTTGTGATTTTGCATAGAGATTGATTTTATTCCCTTTCATGTTGTTGGTATCATTAGCATTAGCATTGAGATTGGAGGGAGGGGCTTCACTGCTGGTCCAGGGGTTAAGACTGTGCCTTCTGGTGCAGGGGGTACAGGTTCGTCAGTCCCTGGCTGGGGAACTAAGATCCCACATGCTTCGTATAAAAACCAAAACATAAAACAGAAGCAATATTGTAACAAACTTAATAAAGACTTTAAAAATGGTCCACATCAAAAAAAAAAAAAAAAAAACTTTAAAGAAAAAGAAGAGATAGGAAGGAAAGTGTCTATCTACCTACAGAATCCGGTGGACCCATGGACTTGACTTTGACAAGATGAAACTGTTCTCATCACATGATCTCTATCTCATTCTCTTGAAGTCATAATACATCAGTAGATGTAGAAGGGGTTCTAAAAAGAATCTTGATTCAATCTTGTCTTGCACTCAAGTTAATTGAGGAATTAACCCAAAGGATGTTAAGGGCACTGGGACAAAGGACATTAAGGACATTGAGGAATGTCCAGTGTGTTTCTAGTTACAAAAATCGATGCATCCTCTGAAAGAGTATTGGGAACTTTGCTTAGTCCTGCTCTCTCTCCTTTTCTTCTCCTGCTTATCAAGAGCTGTAATCAAGAGCACCCCATTAAAGGAGTGAGTACTCATAGCAAGGAGGCGAGAGCTGACAGGAAAATAAATCTTGACTACATATATATATATATATAGCCATTTATCCCTCCCACGTTAAACATTCTTATTTCTAACAAGTCATATTCACAGTCTGGCCTCTCAAAACTTATCTTTAGTAAAAACAAATCGTCTGCCTGAAGTGGTAATTTCCATTACCTCAAAACCGCTTCAAATACCAGACTTCTCTACAGTTTCAAGTATCATGTTATGTGTTGCCATCACTTCATTCACTTCTGTTAACTGAGTCAAAAGGTTAGTCTTTAAGCTTAATCATATTACACAGAGACTTCTCAAGATCTTTTTTCAATGATTTAAATGCAGAATAAATAAAATTAAGAAAAATAATTTATTAGAGAAATTTTAGAAAGTAAAATAACTTGGCTCTAATTCTAGGTTCTGAAACATTTTTTTCCCCACTAGCCTCCAAGAGATACATCAAATCTAAGTACCTAATTTCCTCAGTAAATCTCAACATATTCCTGGATAACATCTTTGCACTGAAACTGATGAACTAAGCAACGTTCCAAGACCTTGGCTTTAGCTGTCATGATTTGTTTTATACAGTAACCAAATGTTGACCAGCTAAATGCCGAAATAAATTTCCTTTAAAAGGCTTACACTAATTTTGAAATCTTCTATTACAAACTACAGTAAAAAGGCTTTTCAATACCAGTTCCTAAAAGGAATCTGTCACCTAGACAAAACACTGAAATAAAATATTCACTAAGTTTTTCCCAGGAAATCAGCTCAATATGCTCACAGTTCTGAAGATACATAAATCCATTCTAACTTCTGTTATTACTAAATAATCCTGCATTGCATAATCAATGAGCAAATATTGGTTGATAGCCACTATCAATTTTTATTAGAAAGGTTAAAAATAGGATAATTACTACTCAAATTATTCCAATGAGGATTTTAAAAGTACTGTTGGACTATTTCACTACTTTCCATTCCAGAAAAGATCAGAGTCACTATCTTCTTGTACTATTCATGGGTCTTTCTAGGCACACTTGTTGAAATCATAAAGAAAAAATTGCAAATGTAAAACAGTCTTTTGAGGCTGATTTAAAGGGGATTTATTTTTCTATTCTTTAAGATTTATTTCAAATTAGCTCTTGGTAAATGTTCTGATCTCAAGTCTGAGTTTGAGTGATAATTCAAGAAACAAAGACAAACAGAAGAATATGTGTAAAATTACTATCTCCTTAGTCATAACATAAATCCTGTATAGTGATACGAGAAATAAACGATGCCTAAGTGTAATGGACAAAAGACATAAGCAATGGTTAACAAATGTACTTTACAGATGATTTATATTGATAATCAGCAATGCATATGAAGACAAAATGAATTTTTTTTATCCATCAAATTGTCATAGTTTCCTTTATTTAAGTGTAATTTAGAAAGTTGGCAGTGGTTTTAGGAAACAAATACTCAGCCTCTGATATTTAGAGTATTAAGTGATACCAACTTTCTCAAGGGCAATTGGCAATATATATCAAATGTCTTAAGGCATGTATACTATTTGATCCAGCAAATCTACTCCTAGGAATGTATTTTTTTAAAAAATGATGAGAAATGAAAATTTAAATTAAATAATGAGCATCGTGTAATATGTATGGGAGTATAAAACTGAACACAGTTCAAATAACTAAGCAAGTATTTGTTAAATAAATTATAGTATATTCATATAATAGCTACATTATAGCCATTTAAAATTTTAAGAGATTTATTTCATATTTTTAATTGATAAATGTTAGATAATAATATGCCTAGTATGATTCAAATTTGTTTAAATATACATGAACATGTGGTGTGTGTGTATCTGAAATGATATACATTTAAGTGTTATGAATGGTTAGGCTTAGGTGATAAAGTTGAGTAAGTATTGATTACTTGGATTTTATTTTATACTTATACTTTATTTTATACTTATACTTTTCAAATTAACTACAATGAACATATATTATTCCAGAAAAATAAACATTATTGTTAAATCACTTAAGAATAAATATTATTTTTAAACTGCTATTTTAACAGTTTCATATCATAGATACTACCTTCCTATACTATACTTAAACTGCATTTATATCACTGCAAATAACAAAAACAAAATCAAATGCTATACAAAAAGATGATATAAACAGTAGCATATAATCAATCCTGTAAAAATGTTGATTGTCAGAATTTGGCAATAATGAAACAGACATATCTAATTTGGAATTTTGAATAGATTGCAAACGATGATAAATAGTCTGCATTAAACAGATGTACAGTGTGTGACTTACAATCTGTGCAATTTTATATATGTCATACTTCAGTGAAAAACATTAAAAGCGAATCCAGCCATTGACCCCTGGCTTGCTCCTAAAGACTCACAGCCGAGTTGGCAGGAAACCTGAAAGGTCACTGAGTCTAGCCCCTCACCCCACCTCCTCAGAGCTACAGATAAGAAATGCTGCAATGGCTTGGGAAGCATTCGCCTGTTTAAACAGCCCCGATAACACCTTACTCCTCACAATGAACCACAAACCATCTGCCTCCTTTCAACTTTCAGGCATAGTCTGAGAAAATCAGCTACAGGCATGCTTGAGTGTAGACAGTTGAGAAGATCATCGACCACGAAAGCCTAGAATGCATCCTGTCACGTGGCCTGGGGACTGTGGCAGTCATCACAGCTTTGGTGGGCATGATCGAAGGATGATGACAGTTGTGCGCCCAGAAATTACAGTGTGGTCAAAGAAAGCAGGACAAGTGCAAACAGCAGGGCCAGAATTTCTATGGCTTGGCTGATGGTAAGCTGAATTTCTTTTTCCAAACCCAGTGGTGCAGTGGGGTATGGATGCCCCATAATCAAGAACTAAAGGAAGAGATGCTTGCAATAGATAATGGAAACAGACAGTTCAAGTGCAGCCAAAGACTTTTGCTCCTTTGGAACTAAGGCCATACCTCAAATGAGCTACAAATAAGACTGTTTGGTGAATCAGGACTTTGCCTGAATTTTTAAAACGATAAAGAGGACTTACTAAGAATCCTTTGAGGGCAGTTCGTTTTTTTGACTCAGATCACTCAGTCAACAGTTTATCATTAGATTAAAAAATATCCCCAGACCAACAAAAAACAGGATATTTATCCTATGATTTAAGATTGGATTTTACTCTTGAGTCTTTATTTTAAAAGCTATACAACTCTAACTAAATTACTCACTCTTGTATAGTTTCAACTCATTCATTAGTAAAGTGTCATTGAACCATTTAAGATCACATTTATTCCAGTGAGTCTGAAAGTAAATCTAGAAACTATAATTCTAAATTTATAATCTCACAGTAAAGACATCTCTGTAAAGAGAAAGCAATCTCCTAAGATTTTTAAACACAACATAATTTCCATGTTTACAAAAGCTGTATTGTGTATGAATATTATGGAACCAACCCCATCTCATTACAGTCACAAGGGGAAAGATAAAGACAGAGAGGGCGTGTCCACAAGGAAAGGGCAACCTATTGCCTCTGTAGCCAATCAGTGAATCCCCTACATATGAATAAATTCTATTCGGAGGGCACATTTGTTAAGTTCAATTGTTCCTATGTCCAACAAAGTTAGCCTAGGTATCTAACACCATCAGCTATATAGTACTGTACTGTAATAGATGTACAATCCTTCTCACACAAATAATACATAAAAAATCAACAGAAAAAATAAAGAAAACACTTTAAATCTTATAGTACAGTACCTTGAAAAATACAGTAGTACCAGCCACATCACTGCTGTTTTTATGCTTGCTTCCAGAATCCTGGGCTTGAAGTAAAGATACTGTATATCTGTACTCTCTATAGTACTATATAGTAAAGCACAGAAAAGCATAACTACTTGTACAGGATGCACACAGGTGACAATATACACCAGACATATGAAATAACTTACGTGACTGGACATGCAAGTGCATGGTCACATCTTTGAAAGTTTTCAACTTGAAGGTTCATATGCAGGGGACTTACTGTAACTTTTTATTGTTCCATGCCTTTTTCTTTCACTTTCTCATGCATCCTCTTAGTTCCCTTTGATAAATTCAGGTCAGTTCAGTCGCTCAGTCACGTCTGACTCTTTGTGACCCCATGGACTGCAGCACACCAAGCTTCCCTGTCCACCACCAACCCCCAGAGCTTACTTAAACTCATGTCCATCAAGTCGGGGATGCCATCAAACCATCTCACCCTCTGTCATCCCCTTCTCCTTCTGCCTTCAATCTTTCCCAGCATCAGGGTCTTTTCAAATGAGTCAGTTCTTCACAGTTCTTTGATAAATTACAAAACTATAATTAAGAAAGAAAAGATCTGAAAGTACAATAGAGAGAGGAACATTTGCAAAGAATTAAACCCTTGGACAATTAAGACAGCTCTGCCTACAATCACTTCCTTGTGAAACCTCTCCTTTTTGTTAGAATGGATTTGTCCTCTCACTTTGTACACTGCTGCTCTCCCTTCACCCTGCATGAGGTCACGTGACAAACAGCACTTCCTCCAGATCTCACTCATCCACTGCATCACTTATTAGCATACAAACAGCACTTCCTCCAGATCTCACTCATCCTCTCCATCACTTATTAGCATATAATCCACTTATCTACTCCATCACCTATCAGCATATAATTACCATACTTTGACCAACCTGGAAGTAAAACAGAAAGGGACTCTGTTCTCCAGGAGTTAAGAGCCTAGTAATGAAGAGAAAACTGGACCATGAAACAACTGATCTATAAGGTTGAAAAGAATAAATGCACTCAGAGATAAAGCCTTGTGAGATTTCTGAGATGGGAAAACATTCTCCCAAACTTCACAGGTCAGAGAAAGCTTCCTGAAAGATAGAGCACTGTAGAAGGGGCTTGAAAAGACGATAGAATCCACACATGTAAGATGAGAGAGAGAGGTACCAAGCAAAAGATGAGCAGGAAAGAGTTTGGGTTGGTACCTGGGAGACTTAGGATTAGTGGAAGATCAGCCTGAAAGATAAGACGGCTCAGATCCTAAAAGCCTTGAATTCCAGACTAATTCAGATACTATACACGCCATAGGAATCACTGAAAATTTTACATTAGAGCAGCAATATGATGAATCTCTACTTTGGAATGGTTCATCCTTAAACTTCTCCAAACGAAAGTATTTCTTCTGAAGATGTATCAGAAACCTTTCAAAGAAAATCCTCTAGGGAAATTTAAACACAGCTCTGTCTTATACTGCTCATGGTAACATAAACTGTTGCTCTGCAAAATATTCAAAGGGGATTAAGCAGATTTTATTTCATCTATTCAGTTCATATTTCTTGGACAACTTTGGGTTCATTTCTTCCTGGGCTCAACCTTCACTGCCAGCATTGGCGGCTTCCAGCTATTTTAGGGTGTGAGATTACATATATGTTAAAACTGAAACAATTAAAGAGAAATATCCTTAATTTTGAGAGACTTATATGCTTTGGCAGGCGTACACTCTGGATTTTGAGAGCCAAGAGCTCCCTGCTTCCTGCAATCTTGACAAGTGAGAGAATGTGTTTTACCAAAAACCAGCAAAAGCCAGAACATCCCCTGAAGCTGTTCTTGGCTCTAGGAAATGAAATGCTGAGCAGTCCTTAAATACATTGAAGTGCTAACTTAATCATGCAAAGATGAAGCAGCTATTATTATGGCTCCAGCAGAGTGACAGGACTTGCTTAGTGACCCATATCATCTCCAAGTTTACCTTGTGATCCACATAGGATGAATGTAATTGATCAGGTTGGTGACATCTGTCTGTGGTCCTGGAATGAAATAAAGCTAAACATTTCAGAAGATACTGTAATCCACAAACCTGGCCTCAGTGATCTGAGTAAAAGGAAACCCACAGAGAAAAGATGGCATGCATGACTGTAACGACTACTTACATGAGTACAGAGATGAATAAAAAGGTTTTTTGAGTCCAGGTAAGAACACACCATGCTGTCTTCTCTTACAAACAGTACAAAGAATCTTGACCTTAACTCAGTAATGATGATTCATTTGACCAATAACTTCAACTACCTCAAAGGAACTCTGAAAACAAGCAAGTTAAAAGTCCCTTTTAGCTTACTATTTTCAGAGAAAGTGTTTCTCATTCTGAATTATGGTTTAAAACAGTTTATAACTCTCTGGCTCAGCGTGGTACTAAAAATGTCTAAGTATCCCATATTTACCACTGAATCTTTAATTAGGGGTTTATACCTAAAAAAAATATTTTTTTTATTAAAAAAAGAGAAAAAATAAAAAAAGAAAGTAGGAAAACTTTCTTGACCGCTTTTAGCTCTGGTTGGTTCTGACTCAGTCTCACTGGCATGCGTGATTCAATAGTTTATGTCAAACACAAATTCCAGCCCAATGCCCTCCATCCAGTGTATTCTCATTCCTGAGCCTGACGGCAGAACTGGTCTCCTAGCAACACTGGACATTTTCTCTGCCTAGTCATCTGTAGCAATTGGCTCTTTTTCAAGGTTTTATTCTCATTCTCTGTCCAGACAAACCAAAAACCTTTATGCCATTAAAAAGATCTGAGGTCTGGATTCAGATCTGGAACATCTGTTGAAATTGAATTTTTTTTCTCCCCTAACTAGATCTCCTTTTCCTCTTTTCTCTAATCTCTTTTTCTCTCTCTCACTCAAATACACACACACACACACACCAGCAAAGACAGTGGCTGTTGCTATGTATTCTGAGTAATGGCAGTATTGTGCTTAGTTAGTCACTCAGTCATATTTGACTCTTTGTGACCCCATGGAATATAGCCTGCCAGGCTCCTCTGTCCATGGGATTTCCTAGGCAAGAATACTGGAGTGGGTTGCCATTTCCTACTTGAATGGTAATATTGTCTAGTACAAAAACACGGAATGCTCTCTGTTGCTGTTTAATTTCTAAGTTGTGTCCGACTTTTGGAACCCCACGGACTGTAGTCCACCCCATCCATGGGATTTTCCCAGATAAGAATGCTGGAGTGGGTTGCTGTTTTTTCCCAGCCTCGGAATGGAACCAGTCTCCTGCATTGTCTGGTGGATTCTTTACTGCTGAGCCACCTGGGAAGCCCAGGATGCTCCTTAACTAGTGGTCAATTCAGGAATCCTCTTCACCTCTTTAATTACCTCATTATGTAAAACAAGGATGATAAATATCCATCTCACGGAGTTTTTGTGAGAATCAAAAGTTACAATGAACAACAAACGGTTTTGAAATAATAAAGGCTATATGCACATCATATAGCCTTGGTTATAGTTGTAATAATTTGGTTATTACATTAACCAAATTAATTTTAACAACAAGGAGAGGAAGTATCCTTTAGATACATATTTAGGAAGAGAAACAAAGGAGCAAGGCTGTGAAAACTAGTCATTATTCACTTAGGATCAAAGTTCCTATCATGACATGACCAGAATTTACAGTCTCTTCATTATCCAAATACCACATTTAATCAGAGCCTCCCAGAGAGTAGTGACTGGAACTGATGAGAATATGAGACCAGGAAAAAGGAAAATGTTGCTAAATGTAGCAGTTTTCAGATGGTTCAAAAATCCAATGGACCCAAGGTGAATCAATAGAGGGCCCTTCCAATTGCATCCAACATAGCTCAAGAGAAAATAGAGGTACAGTAGCTACTCTGAACTCTCTACATCCCCTTCCTCAAGAGACAAGATAGTAAAACTGGAGTTTAGAGACAGGTGAGGGGCGGTGGGAGGGAGAATACTTAAGGGGAAGAGGAACATGGTCATCCTTCAATGTCCCTAAACTGTAAACTTCATAAATCCAGGGATCAAGATTTGCTTGTCTGC
This sequence comes from Bison bison bison, assembly GCF_000754665.1. NCBI lineage: Eukaryota > Metazoa > Chordata > Mammalia > Artiodactyla > Bovidae > Bison > Bison bison. The sequence continues at coordinate 1,749,036 of NW_011494866.1, read as the reverse complement.
TTTTTTCTTGAATTACCATTACACCTTCATTGCTTAGAATAGAGTCCAGTATTTGGTAACCTTTTGATAAACATTGAGAGATGGAAAACATCTATTTCTGCTTTATTGACTATGCCAAAGCCTTTGACTGTGTGGATCACAATAAACTATGGAAAATTCTTCAAGAGATGGGAATAGCAGACCACCTGATCTGCCTCTTGAGAAACCTGTATGCAGGTCAGGAAGCAACAGTTAGAACTGGACATGAAACAACAGACTGGTTCCAAATCTGGAAAGGAGTACGTCAAGGCTGTATATTATCACCCTACTTACTTAACTTGAATGCAGAGTACATCATGAGAAACGCTGGGCTGGAAGAAGCACAAGCTGGAATCAAGATTGCTGGGAGAAACGTCAATAACCTCAGATATGCAGATGATACCACCCTTATGGCAGAAAGCAAAGAAGAACTAAAGAGCCTCATGATGAAAATGAAGGAGGAGAGTGAAAAAGTTGGCTTAAAGCTCAACATTCAGAAAACTAAGATCATGGCATCTGGTCCCATCACTTTATAGGAAATAGATGGGGAAACAGTGGAAACAATGTCAGACTTTATTTTTCTGGGCTCCAAAATCACTGTAGATGGTGATTGCAGCCATGAATTTAAAAGATACTTGCTTCTTGGAATAAAAGCTATGACCAACCTAGACAGCATATTAAAAAGCAGAGACGTTACTTTGCTAACAAAGGTCCATCTATTCAAGGCTATGGTTTTTCCAGTGGTCATGTATGGATGTGAGAGTTGGACTATAAAGAAAGCTGAGCACAGAAGAATTGATGCATTTGAACTGTGGCATTGGAGAATACTCTTGAGAATCCCTTGGACTGCAAGGAGATCCAACCAGTCCATCCTAAAGGATATCAGTCCTGGGTGTTCATTGGAAGGACTGAAGTTGAAGCTGAAACTCTAATACTTTGGCCACCTGATGTGAAGAGCTGACTTATTTGAAAAGACCCTAATGCTGGGAAAGATTGAAGGCAGGAGGAGAAGGGGACGACAAAGGATGAGATGGTTAGATGGCATCACTGACTCAATGGACATGGGTTTGGGTGGACTCAGGGAGTTGGTGATGGACAGGGAGGCCTGGCATGCTGCAGTTCATGGGGTTGCAAAGAGTCGGACATGACTGAGTGACTGAACTGAGAGATGGAAGAACTCAGTAGTCAGGGCTACGAAACTCCTCATTTTAGCAGTTTTGCTTACATTTACAATGAATTTGATTCAAACTAATATGATTACTGCTGTTCAATCATTTGGCATTTAATAAGATCCTAGTTAGAGTCAGATATGGCTTAGCCACTGAACAACAACAGTATCCCAATAAATGAGAGCTGCTGTTGTTTCAACTTCTACTACTATCTAATTCAACCATCACTCCTCACTACCTGCTCAAGTGATTGCAGGAAATTATATACTAGAAGCTTTATAATCTAGCAAAGGAAACCGGCAAGCAATAATAGCCCCATGAGACAGGAGAGTCTATACTAAGACCAATTGGTATACGTGTCCACAGACTGGGAAGGGCTATAGAGAGCAATGTCAACCATTAACTGTCTTCACCCCTAATTTCATAGGGAAGGAAACCCAGGTTCAGTTCTCTCAGGTCTGATTGTACATACAGACTTGTCATTTGTTTTTTTTGGTTGTTTTTTTTTTTGTCATTTGTTTTTTATTTATTCTTTCTAAGATTATCACTTACTTCCTGCAACTAAGATTTTGCACTTTCAGGGAAGCAGCAATGAAGGCAACATATATGCCTGAATATTCTTAATTCAGTTGTGCAAGAATGGTTAAACAGCTCTCTTGGACTCTTCAATAGAAGGTGCAGGAGGGCAAGAGGACTGTTTGAATGAAGGCCATATGCACAGTGGTTGGAGGTGTGGGCTCTGGAGCCCAGATGCCCACCATGCCTCAGTCTGAGCTCAGTCATTCACTAGCTGTGTGACTCTGGACAGCAACGTAACTTCTCTGTGCCTCAATCATCCACTTTGTAAAGTGGGGACATAATAGCACCTACAATAAAAGATTATTGTGACAATAAAGTTAATACATGTAAGCACAAGTGAGCAATAAATAAATTTTAATTTAAATTGGTTTTTTGTTAGGATATGATCCGGCAGCATTCCTTTAGATATATTCCCGCAATTCATGACACCTTATTTCCTGGTTTCCTGGGATTATGTGAAGGACCTTGGGTGTCATTATCATGACACTCAAAAGTCTCAGTCTTTATCCCATTGTTTCCAGATTATCTTAATGACAAACCTGTCAGAGAATTAAATTTGCATATTTTTTATAACCCCCACTATGGGTGGGAATAAAACTTGAGGGAAAAATCATTCAAAAACCCACTAATCCAGGCAGTGTCTGTGATGAAGAAATACGAGAGAACAAAATTAGAATAATGTCCTGCTGGATTCACAGACACCTTCTAGAACCTCTTAAAAAAAAAGAAGCATTCTGTTTCATTCTTTTACAGACAATAATTTACTTCAAAAGAAGTGCAAGGTTTAGATTACTATGTTTATGTGGACAGCTGGCATTCATACCCAGGTAGACAATCTAACGCGTACAGTGATACCCAGCAGAAAGATGGTACTCCCATGCCTCAGTTTCTGAGTTTCCCGTGTAATAGAAAAGCATACATATCTTTTCCACTGGATTATAGAAATTATCAGAATATGGTATTATACATTTAAATAAAGTCTTTGAGGTTTTCTTACCTGATTTATTATTCTTACTTTAGTATATAATATATAAAAATATAGTTTCATGTTACCATTGACTCCAAAATAAATGATTATAATAGAAGGACTTCCTACATTGAGTTGTATATTAGTATATTATATGTTCACAAAACTGAAATTGAAAATAAGCGGAAAGAAAAAGAGTGATTTGAAAAGGGGAAAGGCCCTTCACATTTTTTCAGGAAAGCAAGTCTGATTCCTAGAGTACACTATCATCTACTTTAACCATATTTTGCTTTTTAGGCTGATAAGAACAAGAAATTGTTTCTAAGCCCATCATTCTAGTCTGGGACAGAAGCAAAGTGATACAGCTGTCAGCACTGTTTCTATGTCTGCCCTAGATATTATCATGTCGCATTGTATCATTTTCCTCAAAATCTTAAAATGATCAATTTACTTTAACTCAAGACTATCTTAGAACAAAAACAAGGTTATAATATGAAATGCAGAAAAACTGAAGGGATTCAAACAATCAATGATAGGAGTGTTCCAGTAGGAAGAATGTGAAAATAACTAGCCATTCAGTCTAACAAAATTATAATTCATGGAGTTAAAAATGTTCTGAATTACTATGGCAGTCTGAGGCATGAGACTCAAGACACTCAGCTTAAGAGGCTAAACAAATTCATGACTAAAACACAGTCCTTGCTGTGAGAGGACCCTCAGATGCCAGTCCTGAATTTGTCTTTCCTAATTGTATGAATGTGCAGAAGGCAGTCTGTTTCCTCAGCTATAAAAAAAAGAATGCCTACCTCTAGACTTATGGGAAATGAGTGAGTTTCTGAAGGGGATGTGCTTAGCAGAGTGCTTTGCATAGAGTAAATGCTCAGCAAGGATTAATTACCACTACTACCATCCATAAGGAAAGCCATGACAAACCTAGACAGCATATTAAAAAGTGGAGACAACACTCTCCCAACAAAAGTCCATATAGTCAAAGCTATTACTCTTCCAGTAATCATATATGGATGTGAGAGCTGGACCATAAAGAAGGCTGAGTGCCAAAGAACTAATGCTTTCAAACTGTGGTGTTAGAGAAGACTCCTGAGAGTCCCTTGGACAGCAAGGAGATCAAACCAGTCAATCCTAAAGGAAATCAACCTTGAGTATTCATTGGAGGGACTGATGCTGAAGCTGAAGCTCCAATACTTTGGCCACCTGATGCGAAGAGCCAACTCATTTGAAAAGACCCTGATGCTGGGAAAGATTGAAGGCAAAAGAAGAAGGGGACAAACAGAGGATGAGATGGTTAGATAGCATCACTGACTCAGTGCACATGAATTGGAGCAAACTCCCCCAGGAGATAGTGGAAGACAGAAGAGACTAACAACAACAACAAACCATTCATCATAAGGGTAAATCGAGAATAACTTTCCATAAGAAACTAATACAAATACATTATTTGATGAAAATTGAAATTCTATTGCAATCATATTTTGGTTAGAGAACACAATATGCCAATTTTAAGTGGGTGAAAATATATGTATAACTAGAAACCCATAATGCAGAAAATCATGGAACTTACCTGCATCTGCCTAAGATCATCAAATCTGAGCAGCTAATAAGGGTGTCTAGGATTTCCTCTTATGATAAGGGTGTCTACGATTTCCTCTTATTTATCTTATGATAAAATTGATTTTCTGAAGTCTTGAAAACCAAATTATGAAAATAATTTGCAGTCTTCCTTCTTCAGCATTTATCCAAGATCACATTTGGCCTAAGAAATGCAAAACCTCTTATGTATTTTAAGGAAAGACAGGGAGAAAAGGTGGGAGGCTCTTGTCGAAGTCTGAACAGTAGGAAATATTAAAGTCATCAAAAGTGCTGGGGAAGAGGTGTGCCTCATGTATCCACATCAACGGGAGAAAACCCACACCCTTTCTATTTTGGATAAGGAAAAGAAATCAACTCTCTGATGTGTTCTTTTTCACTAAAAACTATAGCCTGTATAAATTTTTTCAAGACTCAAAAAAAAAAAAAATTCACATGTGAAAAAAGGACCAAGCCATTTTCAAAGGGTTTTTAAATGTTAATCTTTCAACTGGGGAAAAATGAGGGGGTAGAAATTACATCTGTCATCAAAGGATCCTCCCTTCTAAAATGTGTAATTGTGGTGTGGTCTGCCCCATCACTGGCATAAAAGCAGCTCTAAATAAAAGTACTTTCTAAAATCAACTGTGTATAAAAATTCCCGAGGCACCCATAGAGACCAAATCCATCCTCAAATCACACACAGCCTTTCAGGAACATTTCAGATTAACAGCAAACATTGTTTTCCACTTTGCCAACTGCACTCAAGATCAACCCTGGGTCCATACAGGACAATCATGCCTTGTGGCTCCCACTGGGCTTGTATTTGTGTTCCAACAGAGTAACTAGCTTATTTAAACTTGATAAATAAACAAAAACCACAGACGTGTTTGGAATTTAAAAATGGGAATTTGGATGTCTTTATTATAGTAACAGTTGATAGATTAAAAGCCTTGTAATGTGTTCCATGCTCATTATTCTGAAAACATATTACCTATGCAAAAGTTATCTGTCAAATCAACTTGAGTACTTAGCGAGAAGATAATTTGAAGAGTGGTGTGATCCCTCAGTGATTTACTTTGTGTCAAACAGTAGTAAAAAGGCAGAGTCAGGGTTTGAGTTAACCCATGAAAAGCTCAGAACTCAAATGAGCTGATTGTGTATTCTGCGCATGCTGTGTGTATGTATAGTTAGAAGTCCTGAATAATTTCTCACCAGTCACCTCCTTTATCCTACAGCAAAACCTCCTCAATGTGTTTGTAGCTAATGAAGTTCAGAATGGAAAGAGTTCATAAATAATAGGTCTCTACCAACAATGGGAATGTGGGTAACAATTAATTTGAGGATTTTTTAACCAAACTCTGCCATGATTTAAAACAACATCTTTCCATCATCTAAAACATAAATAGCATTATTTTGTATCTATCAGAAAGTTGTCTTAATTTTCCCCATCGCTTGGCCAGAAGACACACCTTTAGTTAGGTCATGTTATTTACATACAAGTTCTAAAAGCATTTTAGAAAGGGTGAGAAACTCAACTGTGAAGACTATAAAAGCCAAACACCAGTTGAATAAAGGAATATTGTGAATGCTAAAAGTAAACATGTTATTCTAACCAATGGCTTTGCAGTTGTAAAACTTCATTAAATGTTAAAAAATTTATACATAAAAATGTCAATATTATAAATTGCCTTTCCCCCCCACCCCTTTATTCTTCCTTTGATGAAACAAAATGCACAAGCTTTGTGGTCATACATAACCCATTTCCAATCTATTGTTAACTGAACTTTTTGAGCCATAGTCTCCTCAGTCCTGATTGTGGTTGTGGTTTAGTCCTTAATATATGTCTGATTCTTGCAACCCCATAGACTGTAGTCCGCCAGGGTCCTCTGTCCCTGGGGCTTTCATTCAAGAAGGCAGGAGTGGGTTGCAATTTCCTTGAACTTTCTGAGCCATAGTCTCCTCAGTCCTCAGTTCAGTTCAGTTCAGTCACTCAGTCGTGTCTGACTCTTTGCGACCCCATGAACCACAGCACGCCAGGCCTCCCTGTCCATCCACCCAAACCCATGTCCATCGAGTCGGTGATGCCATCCAAACATCTCATCCTCTGTTGTCTGCTTTCCCTCTTGCCCTCAATCTTTCCCAGCATCAGGGTCTTTTCAAATGAGTCAGCTCTTCGCATCAGGTGGCCAAAGTATTGGAGTTTCAGCTTCAACATCAGTCCTTCCAATGAACACCCAGGACTGATCTCTTAGAGGATGGACTGGTTGGATCTCCTTGCAGTCCAAGGGACTCTCAAGAATCTTCTCCAACACCACAATTCAAAAGCATCAATTATTCGGCACTCAGCTTTCTTTATAGTCCAACTCTCACATTCAGACATGACTACTGGAAAAATCATAGCCTTGATGAGACAGACCTTTGTTGGCAAAGTAATGTCTCTGCTTTTAATATGCTGTCTAGGTTAGTCATAGCTTTTCTTCAAAGGAGTAAGCATCTTTTAATTTCATGGATGCAATCACTATCTGCAGTGATTTTGGAGTCCAGAAAAATGAAGTCTGCCACTATTTCCACTGTTTCCCCATCTATTTGCCATGAAGTGATGCGACCAGATGCCATAATCTTAGTTTTCTGAATGCTGAGCTTTAAGCCCACTTTTCCTTCTTCACTTTCATCAAGAGGCTCTTTAGTTCTTCTTCACTTTCTGCCATAAGAGTGGTGTCATCTGCATATCTGAGGTTATTAATATTTCTCCTAGCAATCTTGATTCCAGCTTGTGCTTAATCCAGCCCAGCATTTCTCATGATGTACTCTACATATAAGTTAAATAAGCAGGGTGATAATATACAGCCTTGACGTACTCCTTTTCCGATTTGGAACCAGTCCATTGTTCCATGTCCAGTTCTAACTGTTGCTTCCTGACCTGTATATAGGTTTCTCAAGAGGCAGGTCAGGTGGTCTGCTATTCCCATCTCTTGAAGAATTTTCCACAGTTTATTGTGATCCACACAGTCAAAAGCTTTGCCATAGTCAATAAAGCAGAAATAGATGTTTTTCCGGAACTCTCTTGCTTTTTCGATGATCCACCAGATGTTGGCAATTTGATCTCTGGTTCCTTTAACTTTTCTAAAACTAACTTGAACATCTGGAAGTTCACGGTTCACGTATTGCTGAAGCCTGGCTTGGAGAATTTTGAGCATTACTTTACTAGCGTGTGAGATGAGTGCAATTGTGCAGTGGTTTGAACATTCTTTGGCATTGCCTTTCCTTGGGATTGGAATGAAAACACCTTTTCCAGTCCTGTGGCCACTGCTGAGTTTTCCAAATTTGCTGGCATATTGAGTGCAGCACTTTCACAGCATCATCTTTTAGGATTTGAAATAGCTCAACTGGAATTCCATCACCTCTACTAGCTTTGTTCGTAGTGATGCTTTCTAAGGCCCACTTGACTTCACATTCCAGGATGTCTGGCTCTAGGTGATTGATCACACCATCATGATTATCTGGGTCATGAAGATCTTTTTTGTACAGTTCTTCTGTGTATTCTTACCACCTCTTCTTAATATCTTCTGCTTCTGTTAGGTCCATACCATTTCTGTCCTTTATTGAGCCATCTTTGCATGAAATGTTCCCTTGGTATCTCTAATATTCTTGAAGAGATCCCTAGTCTTTCCCATTTTATTGTTTTCCTCTATTTCTTTTCATTGATCACTGAGGAAGGCTTTCTTATCTCTCCTTGCTGTTCTTTGGAACTCAGCATTTAAATGGGTATATCTTTCCATTTCTCCATTGCTTTTCACTTCTCTTCTTTTCACAGCTATTTGTGAGGCTTCCTTAGACAGTCATTTTACTTTTTTGCATTTCTTTTTCTTGGGGATAGTCTTGATCCTTGTCTCCTGTACAGTGTCACAGACCTCCATCCATATTTCATCAGGCACTCTATTAGATCTAGTCTCTTAAATCTATTTCTCACTTCCACTGTATAATTGTAGGGGATTTGATTGAGGTCATACCTGAATGGTCTAGTGGTTTTCCCTACTTTCTTCAATTTCAGTCTGAATTTGGTAATAAGGAGTTCATGATTGAACCACAGTCATAGAAGAGACTTAATATCTATCTCACAGATTTTTATTTAGATTTTTTTAAAAAATCAGATATACAGACTTTGGAGAAAAAAAATAGAATTATGTTAATCCCAAATGTTGAATTAGAGAGCACATGTACACCTGGCTTAAAGAATTCTATTTGGGGCTTAAAGAACTTGGATATAAATTATTCTTTTGCTTGCTCCTGGTGAAACTCTGTCATTTCATGGAAATAAAAACTGAGGTTCAGGAAAGAATTGAGATTTTTTTCAGAGTCACATGAAATAAGAGGAAGAGAAGGTGCTAGAACACAGTGATCCTTCTGCTGTACAGCACTGTCTAAGGATGCAGCCATTTGTGATGTTTGCTGTTTTTATTGGCGGTTTTAAGTGCAACCAATTCAGAAAACTAAGATCATGGCATCTGGTCCCATCACTTCATGGGAAATAGATGGGGAAACAGTGGAAACAGGGTCAGACTTTTTTGGGGGGAGCTCCAAAATCACTGCAGATGGTGATTGCAGCCATGAAATTAAAAGATGCTTACTCCTTGGTAGGAAAGTTATGACCAACCTAGATAGCATATTCAAAAGCAGAGACATTATTTTGTCAACAAAGGTCTGTCTAGTCAAGGCTATGGTTTTTCCAGTGGTCATGTATGGATGTGAGAGTTGAACTGTGAAGAAAGCTGAGCACTGAAGAATTGATGCTTTTGAACTGTGGTGTTGGAGAAGACTCTTGAGAGTCTGTTGGATTGCAAGGAGATCCAACCAGTCCATCCTAACGGAGATCAGTCCTGGGTGTTCATTGGAAGGACTGATGCTGAAGCTGAAACTCCAATACTTGGGCCACCTGATGGGAAGAGCTGACTCATTGGAAAAGACTCTGATGCTGGGAGGGATTGGGGGCAGGAGGAGAAGGGGACGACAGTGATGAGATATTTGGAGGCATCACCGACTCGATGGACATGAGTTTGGGTAAACTCCAGGAGTTGGTGATAGACAGGGAAGCCTGGCATGCTGCGATTCATGGGGTCGCAAAGATTCGGACATGACTGAGTGACTGAACTGAACTGAAGTGTAACAAAGAGGGCCAAAATGATGATATACCTATCTTGGTAGATGCAGACATAACTTACATATAGCTAACCCCTTGAGATACTACAGATCTTAGATATGTGCGTGTGTGCATGCATGCTAAGTCGCTTCATTCGTGTCCAACTCTTTGAAACCCCATAAACTGTAGTCTACCAGGCTCCTCTGTCCATGGGATCCTCCAGGCAAGAATACTGGAGTACTTTGCCACGTCCTCCTTATAAGCCTTTCAATGGAGATGTGTTGCCACCACAGGAAAGTGACTGACTTCCCAATTGCTACACAAATGCCTGCACAAATTATCTAATCATGTGCAGCTCTGCATAATCTAATAGGTTAAACATGCTTCTTGTAAATGAAAGACTCTTCAGAATTGTTACTCTTATTGGAGCTACGTATTTTCCTGTCAATTGTTCGAACAACTACTTTTAAACTTTTATTTGAAATAGATTAGAAAATCCAGAGGGAGAAAATACTACTAGTTATGTATAGAACTGACTTTTGAATTGGCATATTTAGTATGTTTGTTAAAGTTCCACCCCATTCATTAACATGGATTATTAAAATGTGGTGTATTTTTACTTTGTTGAAAACTTTCTCCTCACCTTAAATTGAAAAATCCACACTTCGACATGTTCCCAGTAATTTTACAAAATTAATAACATGCAATGGTTTTGATTTGTAAGTTCTCCCTGGACAGGCAAAGAGAGATGAGCATATTCTATTGAGTACAGCAAAACATATTGAAAAGACTTAAGCCTGTTCTCTATTACTGCTAAGACAATTACAAAAATTAGCCTCACTGAATTTACTTCCAAATGCATTATACTATTTATTTGACTGATGGCATCACTAGCTGCATCATCACCCAAGCAACAAATGCTGCTGTCTTCTTCAGCTACTCATCTCCCAAATTCAAACTAAATCTGTTTAATCTTCCTAATATATCTTGGCCCCACTGTTTCCTCTTATTTTTCACAGAGTCCTCTAATTGGTGTCACTGGATAGTATCTCCCTGGATGAGAAATGAGGATGGATAGCTCAGAGAGGCATAGAAGGCAATGCCAACCCACTCCAGTACGCTTGCCTGGAAAATCCCATGGACAGAGGAGCCTGGTAGGCTGCAGTCCATGAGGTCATGAAGAGTCGGACACGACTGAGTGACTTCACTTTCACTCTTCACTTTCATGCATTGGAGAAGGAAATGGCAACCCATTCCAGTGTTCTTGCCTGGAGAATCCCAGGTACCGTGGAGCCTGGTGGGCCGCCATCTACAGGGTCGCACAGAGTCAGACACAACTGAAGTGATTTAGCAGCAGCAGCTCAGAGAGGAATTTCTAGAGAAAGAACCAGATTTTTATGAAAGAACGTAAGTACCATAGCAAGAGGCATTGGCTTCCTTGGGTATGCCCTAGGAACACTGCTGATGCCCAGATGCCCAGCTTTTCCTTCTACCTCCCACCCTGCAGCAGCCCTCCTGGTTTTCTCAGCCTGCACATAGTCCGAAGGGGCTCTAGTGCTTTAGCATGCATACGAGAAACTTCAGAATTGGTACAGTGCTGGTTGTGCAGAAGCCTGAAGTCATGCAATAAGGTTACAGTGTGTAAAATTTCGTAAAAGATTAGGACTAAGGAGATCATAAATCTGGACTCTTCTCCCCCAAAGATCAAGTGGGACCAACTGTACCTCAATGAACACCAGTCCAGGGACCAAAGCCAAAGGACTCCATGAGGATCTGGACAAATCTCTACTACCAAGAAGTCACATTAAATCCTTTCAAATACCCAGAAAAAAAAGTTATATTACGTTGGAAAGGAGCATGGGGAAGAAAGGGAAAATCTGAAAGACTGAGTATTTCCCTGAAAGACTGAATAACTTAAAACAGACAAGACCATAAGGGAATGAAATTAACTGGCAAGTTAAGTTCTTATCCATAACCCAGTCCCTGGTCCACTACTCAGCAGGATAGAAGTTTATGAGGAAGGTTAGATTTGTTATGGAATATAAGCTTTAACTTCTTTCTGAATAGTAAGTAAATCTGTATCCTCTATAAGATAATCCATGCTATTGACTCTAATCTGAACCCTGCAAACTCTTACCCACCTATCCAGACCCAGTTAAGGTCACCTCTTCTTATGAGGTTGCAGTCTTAAAAATACCACCAGGTAGGATAAATTCCTTTCTATGCATATTCTGCAACACTCTGCATGTACCTCTCTATGAAAATAATTTTCAAATTCTATCACTGCCTTTAAATGTCTGTATCACCTGCTGTAACATAAGACTGTTTAGGGAATGGTCAATGTGTTGTCAATCCACACTGCTCTGCTGCTGCTGCTGCTGCTGTTGCTGCTGCTAAGTCACTTCAGTCGTGTCTGACTCTGTGCAACCCCATAGATGGCAGCCCACCAGGCTCCCCCATCCCTGGGATTCTCCAGGCAAGAACACTGGAGTGGGTTGCCATGTCCTTCTCCTATAATATAAATTAAATATCTTGGTACACTGCAGGATCTCAATATTTGATGAAGAATTGATGAGCAATTCCAAACTCATATCTATCAAATTCCATAATGCTCCCAATTCTTGTGGGTTTTTGTTAGTTTTGTTTCTGATGATGATTCTTGGATAGAAAATTAGTGGGAAGAAAAAACCAGGCAAGTGGAAGAAAGAAGAGAAAGACAAAAACTATCTGGATTACTATAAATTAAAGGGAAGGTTGACTATCCTATAGTGTCATAGACAACAAATCTGAAAGATGCCTGATCATATTTCACCAACAAATACATTTTAGAAATAAATGCATTGGTCCAAGTTTTTAACAAATTCTTGAAGTGATTGCCTTCTGACTCCTCAACATACATTGTTAAAGTTTTTCTTATCAAAACTTACAGGCCAGATTTTCAACTTGACTTCAGTCAAGGTAAATTTAACAGAGACCAAGCATAAAATTCCATCTGGAACACATGGAAATAATCTTCAGTTCAATAGATCTAAAGGCTCAGTTGTTGATAAGCATACACGTTAAAGCCTTTTTAAAGGAGTTCTTTCTTAGGTCCTTAAAACGAATATCTCCTTTAAACGTTTTTGGAATCACAAAAATGTTATTTTCTCAGAATATGAATATACCTTGTATTGTATCTCGATAATCATGCTGTGGGGTAAAATCCCTTGGCAATAATGAGTGACGTAACTGTACTGGACCACATTAGAAACTTCCGAGATGTCTTGGGTAGAAGGGAGAGAAGACAGAATATTCACTAAGCTCAAAAGTTTCATACTTCTTTGTTCATCTGGAAACTAAATCTGTGCTTCTTTCTACATTGCTGATGGTAAAGAAAACATGTGGGTCTGTCCTATGGCTGGACTGTCAACAAAATGAGTCAGATTTGGGGATAGAAGGATAAAATGTGTGACTAATATCATACCCTTCTTGAGAAGTTATCTTTACTTGACAACTGCAATATCAGGGTGAACATTAACACAACATATGAGGCCAGATCTAAAGAAGGATAAAGGGAAATTGTTTTTTCTCTCCTGAGTAACAGCTATGGACTTTTAAGAATACCAAGGACTGATCTAAAGAAAGATCTCTGCTTGAATATCTTCTCACTTTAAAAAAATAAAAATAAAAAACTACATGCATCTCTTTCAATTCTGGTTTCCTTGGTGTGTATGCCCAGCAGTGGGATTGCTGGGTCATAAGGCAGTTCTATTTCCGGTTTTTTTAAGGAATCTCCACACTGTTCTCCATAGTGGCTGTACTAGTTTGCATTCCCACCAACAGTGTAAGACGGTTCCCTTTTCTCCACACCCTCTCCGGCATTTATTGCTTGTAGACTTTTAGATTGCAGCCATTCTGACTGGCATGAAATGGTACCTCATTGTGGTAAAAAAGCTGTGGTACATATACACAATGAAGTATTACTCATCCATTAAAAAGAATACATTTGAATCAGTTCTAATGAGGTGGATGAAACTGGAGCCTATTATACAGAGTGAAGTAAGCCAGAAAGAAAAACACCAATACAGTATACTAATGCGTATATGTGGAATTTAGAAAGATGGTAATGATAACCCTGTATGCGAGACAGCAAAAGAAACATAGATGTATAGAACAGTATTTTGGACTCTGTGGGAGAGGGAGAGGGTGGGATGATTTGGGAGAATGGCACTGAAACATGTATAATATCATATAAGAAATGAATCGCCAGTCCAGGTTTGATGCAGGATACAGGATGCTTGGGGCTGGTGCACTGGGATGACTCAGAGGGATGGTATGGGGAGGGAAGTGGGAGCAGGGTTCAGGATGGGGAATACATGTACATCCATGGTGGATTCATGGTGATGTATGGCAAAACCAATACAATATTGTAATTAGCCTCCAATTAAAATAAATAAATTTAAATTAAAAAAAAGCTACATGTATTTTTTGATTAATGAGATTTTTATTAAAATGAAAAATCTTAAGTAGCATTTTTATATACATGACTGCCAAGAAAATAGTCACTGTAATACTTGGGGATATTCAGTAATGAACTTCCTTCCACCCACAGAATGTGCAATACTTGACTCGCCTATATCCACCCTCCAGCTCCCCTGCACATACACTGTCCTGAGCATTCAGAGTGTATAAGAGCCAGAGGCAAAAGAAAAACTAGACCTAATTTTGTTAGAAGTCTTCCCCATAACCCCTAGTATCCCCAGGCAGATGTTGGGGGCTCCACAATCATACCGCAAGTTTAGTTCTTTATCTCCTAGGATCCCTGGCACCACCATCCACAGATAATGACCAGGGAAACTTCCAACTGAGTGAATGAGGTGTTGAATTTAATTAAAAATGCCCAAGTAGCCCTTTGAAACAAAAGGAGTATAGGATGGGACCCCATGTCCTGAAGACAGATTATCAAGAACTGCTTAATCTCTCCTTCCTTGTGACCTTCTCTCTCCACCCTGGTCCTCCTAGCCAGCAGCAGGACCAGAAAGATACTTTCTACTGACTCGGGTGTCACAAATGCCTACCTGAGATCCCATCCTGTATCTCTCCTCTTTCTGTATCTTGTCAGTGCATGGATTACCTTTTATAGGAATAAGCCAGGGAGGCCTTTGAGACATTTAAAGGAAAACATGTCAGAAACTGGGAGACAAGCGCTTGGTTGTCATGCTGGGGCTTCCTAGCTCCATGGACTCATCATAATCTGGGCAGGTCTAGAAGGGTGTCCAAGTTGTGAGGTCTGTTAAAAGAGACTTGGAAACCACAAAGCTACCACCCTAGTGCAATTTTGGTTTTCGATCCTGTATTTAGCTCTACAATTGCCTGCTTCCACATCGCATTTCAGTCACAGGGTGAAGAAATGATGAATGGGGGCCTTTGTGGGGAAGGCGTTCCGGGCCTGGCACAGTCTCAGTGGTTGATGAGGTAAAGGACTTGTGGTCTGGTGTCTGTGCCATAAAGTGGAAAGAATGTGAAGTCAATGACTCTCTGTAGGTAGATCGCCAGGGAGGACCTGGTGGGTAAGACTTCACAACTGCTCCCTCCTTCCTGCCCCAACAGTACCTTTTCATTTCTCATCATGCATCAGGTCACATATACTTCTTACCTAAATAAACATGGCTATGTCCTCAAATAATTGGTCATTTCTTTAGAGGACATCACTTGTTTCCTTTTGCTTTTCTTTCTGGGGTCTTCCAGATCATAGGCACTAACCATGTTGAGTTAAATGTTTACTGAAAACAAAATATTAATCTGGTAAACAAACAAAAATTGTATAGATCTCATTTTGCAGTTCTCACTGAGCATATTATAGACTTGAAAAATCTTTACCAACTAATACTTTAGAAAAGGGACTGTATTGTATGCCCAGTAGAATTCCTCATTGGGCATTTAAACATCTCCAAGTCTTTATACAGGATCCTCCTCTTATTTGGATCTTGTTTCCTCTGTAGGAGGACGTCTCACTCATTTGAAAGGCATAACTTCAATGTCAACTTCCCAGAGAAATTTTCCTCGACCCACCCAGAATTTTCCATCCCTGATGAGTCCTTCTCACATACTATTTTTAATTGTGACTTATATGTCTGTGTGCCCCTCCTAGAACTATAAACCTCTAAAAGTTTTATAACTAAAACCTCTAAGACAGAGTCTGTCTTTTAAACAGTCATTCTGTTATATTTAGTTTATGATGTTTGTTCTATAAATGAATTAAATACTAATTTAATTTTTATTGTACAAATGAGAAGGATATCAGCCACAAATAAATCATAAAGTAGGTAATCCAAAAATTATGTGTGTTGATTTTCTTATTAACTCTCACTTGAAGACGCAACTTTACCTTCTAGGTAATGTTTGTCAAGGGATAACATCAAGCTTAAGTTTGCTAAGTGCCTTCTGGTCTGAGGTAAAGCATCCAGATTGATGGAAGAGTTTCTAAGAATCACATTTTTTGCCACATGGAAACACAAAGTGAACACATTCATTACCCTGATTTAATGGTTACTAAATTTAATTAATATAAACTCTCAATTTCATGCTTCTCCCTAAATCACAATGAATGAAATCATACCATAAGCTGTCCCAGGCTGCTTCCCAGTTCAAGGAAAGAGAGGGTTGTTACAAGCATGCAGCACCACTGACAACTTAGGTGAAGAAAAGAAATACCTCGATGTTTGTAAATGAATATTTGGCACTATTACATATGTTTATGATAGATAATTTTTAATACCATCTATAAAAGTTTAAGGAAATAGGGCAGAAGACAAACCTTGAACAAATAGACAACTTGGATAACTGAAAAGTATGATGAAGTTTTTAAGAATCCATAGACCTGGCAGAATAAAAAGGCATCTTGACATTATGAGAGGAAAAGGATGCTGGAAACTCAGTATTTTTTTCTTGTGTTTTGACATTCTCTATGAAGTAGGGAAGGCAGGAGACAAAGAGGCTGGAATTTTAAAAAGAACATTATAGAAAATGAAGAAAGAAGCTGATCTGAGCTTTATGTGTAATCAAGGATGTGAAGCCACATTTCCCATTAGGTCATTGTCAAACTATATTTCTATCAAAGAGGAAATGTGTGTCTGCTGAAATAATACACAAGGACCATGTAGATAGATATTCAGGACAACTTGCTACTAAAAAACAACCCCATGCCATGTGTCACTTGGCACTAACTCTGTCAATCTTCAACGTGCTAAAAAGCAAAACCCTCTGAGGAAAGAGTTGGCTCAGCAAAATAGCTGGTGCTTCAGAAAGACATAAAAAGTCTAGAAAATACTCCCATTAAGAGCTGCATCTCACCAACATGGCTATTTTTAAAAATAAGAGGAAGGGCAAAGGACGTAGGGCATGTTTCCAAAGACAGAATGCTGCTTTAGTTATCTGACATTACAGAGCTTAAACTTGATTTATTAAGAGGATTATTCTTTCTGGAAGCCAGGACCTGAACTCTTTTTTTGTCTCTGGTATGTGCCCTTTTATTTTGGAAGCTCATTTATTTGAAGCAATAAATTATTCTATTTTATGAAAGGTAATTAAGCACAAATAATTAGACTTTTTACAAGAGCAAAGAGGAACAGAAGTGGCAAGGGAAATTCATATTCTCTCTCCCTATTGTACTTTCTTTCGTATATATTTGTTTATGTTCCTGGAATCACAAACCCCAGTCTCCAAATCTCTGGGTCAGTTCTGGTCTCTCTCTTTTTCCTTTTCCTTCCTATCAACAAAAGCAATACAAATGCCTATTAATTTCATTTTCTTAATGTCTCATTAAGACATGCCCTCCCTTTTTTTCCCCAACACATCACTTTAAATACTGCCCATTATTAAGGCTTGCCTTTATAACGTGGGAGACAAAGTTACTCCTAGAATAAAGGATTACATATTTGGGGACTATAAATAATTCTGGACATCAACTCTAAGAAAAAATATTGAACAACACCAGCAGAAAACCTGCAGACAATATTAAAACCCTAGCTGTGCGTACACAGTGACAGGAAGTGGTAGACCTTAAAGGCGTGGCCGTGTGAAGTATCTTCAGCGTTCAGCAAATAGTGGTGCATGTGTGCGTGCTCAGTTGTGTCTGACTCTTTGTGACCCTATGGACTGTAGCCTGCCAGGCTTCTCTGTTCATGGGATTCTCTAGGCAAGAACACTGGAATGGGTTGTCATTTCCTTCTCCAAGGGATCTTCCTGACCCAGGGATCGAACCCCTGTTTCCAGCATCTCCAGCATTGCAGGCAGATTCTTTACTGCTGAGCCACTGGGGAAGTCTAGTGAATAGCAGCTGAGCCCTATAAAGCTTGACAAGATGGAAAATTATGAAAAAGAGTGACTGCAATCTTACTACATTGCAAATGCCCATAGGCCCCTATCCAAGGAAATACTTAGAGTAGCTGTCCATAGGGTTGGTTTGGACAGAAAGGTAAGTAGAGAAATAAAGAAGGTAAGTTCTGAAATACTAGAGAGCTGGTAAGGGCAAAATCAACTAAAGATATTTGAGAAGATTAAAGGAAAACACTCAAAGCAATGCCCTTGTGATGGTTGAATTCACCAAGGTTGGTAGTTGATGAAAGTAAGGGCAGTGATAAATTGACAAACAAGAAGCTGAAACCATCAGGAAAGGTACCAGAATGGCAAGAGGGAGACCAGTAGATGGCACTGGTAAAAATGTGACAGGATGTGGGGATCAAGTAAGTGACTGTACAAGGACTGTTTGTTTCCTTTGTCTTATTTTGGTTAAATATTATCATTGCTGCCAGATTAGCAGTGGATACATTAGAAATAACTGAAAAGTCAGTGGCTTGTTTTTAAGTCTTGCAAAACTTACCACATGAATCTTTAATAAAACTTCCATGAAAATTGAAGATTAAATACTATAAGTTTATATTGTTCACTGAAAGATTCCATTGAAGTTATTTGGGTTTCCTTTCATATGATGAGAAATGCATATCCTTTCCCTATTATCACCTCTGCTTCCAAGAAGAAAAATAGCACTGTGCAGCATAAACCAAGGTAACGTGACTTAATTCTGAGAATTTCACAAACATTGATATGGAGCAATGACTAATGACCCGATATACTGTTTAACCAGATTTGGGAATGTGCTGATCTGGCAAATTAATCTCTATTCTATTGCCTGCACCTGTGAGGCTATATACATTGCAATAAACACTAAACAGCAATCTAATGCTATTTCTTCCACCCAGGAAAACACAACCTTGGACCACATCCTCACATCTATATCCACATCCGTTTTGAGTTACAAGCAGGAAATCTCAAGCCATGAGCTACGTTTCCTATTTAGCTTTCTTCAGCACTACAGTCCTAGCTTTGGGATTCTTGCAGAAAGCATTACTTTGGGAAGTTATTTTTCATTTCTCTTGCATGTCTGATGTCCTTCAATTCTATGACCCTGGTTGCTGGTAGCAACAAGAACCATTCAATACAGATCCGTCCAAATGTATGAAATAGTGAACCAAATTTAGCAGCCAAGTAAAACAGCCCACTGATTCACATTTTCCCCACAATTTCCATGGAACTCGGGCACAGTGCCAGAAAAACTGGGACAATGGTGGCCTTGGAAAGGCTGACTCAAGGTCAACAGACCTGATATAACAGTTTGGTTGTGCTTGAGTACAACATAGCAACAACAGTAAGGCACTAGATTCATTTGACATTCCGCTCTGCCCAGCCCAAGAGCAGAACTGATAAAACTGGGATAATAAGAAGACACATATGCATAGTACTTTGAAATATACAAAGTTCTTATACAGCTAATACAAGAAAGAAATATCTCCCTAATAATTCTACAAAGATGAACAAGTATGCCACTTTTCTTTATCATAATAGAAACCTCAGATTAAAGATATAAAATTATTTGTCCAAAATCATGCAGCTAGAAAGGGAATGACCAGGACAATTATCCAAATTTCCTGACTAAAAAATCATGCAGCTAGAAAGGGAATGACCAGGACAATTATCCAAATTTCCTGACTGATCATCTACAATTATTTGGTAAATCAAGACAATTCTGCCATAGCCAAGCCAAACTAAATCAATACTACAAATTTGAAAACTTACTAAAAGGATAGACTTAGTATTTCCCAAAGTATGATCTATTAATTCTACCAGAAAAGTTAGCATGTGTTTTATGCTAATAACTTGTTGCTACTGCTGCTAAGTCACTTCAGTCATGCCCGACTCTGTCCGACCCCATAGATGGCAGTCCACCAGGCTCCCCCGTCCCTGAGATTCTCCAGGCAAGAACACTGGAGTGGGTTGCCATTTCCTTTTCCAATGCATGAAAGTGAAAAGTGAAAGTGAAGTTGCTCAGTCGTGTCCGACTCCCAGCGACCCCATAGATTGCAGCCTACCAGGCTCCTCCATCCATGGGATTCTCCAGGCAAGAGTACTGGAGTGGGGTGCCACTGCCTTCTCCAATAACTTGTTAGGCATATCTAAGCATTTTATATGAATTGGCTCACTTAATTGTCATAATACTTCTAGGAGCTGTTCATCTTACAGACAGGAAAACTGAGGCTTATTATCATGTTCATTTTCCAGATGATGAAAGTTATTCTTAAAGACATTAAGTAACGTGCCCAAAGTTACAAAGCTATACACACACAGGGGTTTAAAACTGACTTGAACCTTAAGTCCAAAGTCTATGAAACATAAAGAAACTCCTCAGAATGATACAGTGTTCAATATTTTGCTTATAATTCCCAGTGAGAAAGAACCACTAATCCCATCCAAGACTTTAAGAGCAGGGATTTAAGTGGAAATTTCTCTTGGGCCACAAAGTAAGAAAAAGAGAGAGCTAAATCCATGAAGATACATCAACTTAGATGAAAACTCAAAAACAAGTTGTAAATCTAACTTATTACAACTCAAGGGAAAGACAAGTAAATGCATCATGAAAGGCAAAATCAAAATGAAAACAACAAAACCAAGTATAATTGTAAACCATCTCTTTTAGTGTACCATCTTAGACTCTGAAAATCGTGTTGACCTTTAGCTGATCAGAGAATGGAATCCACATTGTGTATCAGTGTTTACACAGAGCACAAATAGTATGTTTACAAATGAAATCCAAACATACCCCAAGAACCGGACAAACATAATCGAGGACCATACAACTGTTAACTTCTTTTATGTGAAACGGACAATTGAGACTATTACCCAGATGGCTCAAGGAAGGAAGAGGGGGATGTGTATTCTGCCTCAGATGGGAAAAGCTTTGGGATGATCCCACATTCAGCTGTGCCACTGTGCTAGCTGTTGGCTGGAAACAGTATTCTCACACCCAGCCCCTCCCATGTTGTCATAGATCAGTGAGCACAGACACCCAACAAGGCCAGAAGCTACCATATATCAAAGACAAGGCCAAATGACCGAATAAGAATCTTTTTAGCTTGGAAACACCACATATTAGAGAAGATAAAGAAACAGATGAGCTGCATCATGAGGACCTTGAAATGGAAACTTACTAGAATTGATAGCTCTGTGGTTACAAAGTACTCTTCAAATCTGAAAAGAGAACAGCTGTGACATGTTGGTAAGAACACTGGCCTTGGGGCTGGAAAACCTGGACATTCTCTCAGTGTCTGACTGGACAAACCAGGGAACCTCAGCTTTCCTTCTCACAGGGTTGGCATGATGAAGTGAGGATGTGTGTATGAATGAACTTCATCAATTTTTGAGGATGATGCAAGGATGAGAGGTGATTGATTTTCTTCATTTCTGTTGTCATTTTCACCATGTGAAAACAAAGAGAGCCCAGTTCAGGAAGCTGAATGCAGGGGTATGTTCTGCATACGCTGACTCTGTCACTGATACGCTGCATGACTTGAAGAAATTGCTCTGATTTTTCCAACACTGATTTTTTCCCATGTGTTTGAATGTCAGAAATAATGATGTTGGCTTCTTATAAAGAAAGAAAAAGAAAGAAAGAAAGTGAAGTTGCTCAGTCGTGTCTGACTCTTTGCGACCCCATGGACTGTAGCCTATCAGGCTCCTCCGTCCATGGGATTTTCCAGGCAAGAGTGCTGGAGTGGATTGCCATTTCCTTCTCCAGGGGATCTTCCCGGCCCAGGAATCAAACCCGGGTCTCCTGCATTGCAGGCAGACGCTTTACCGACTGAGCCACCAGGGAAGCCACTGGCTTCTTATAAAGCCAGTCAATAAAGCAGTCAATAAAGAGACAGATAAAACAAACAAGTTATTAAAAAAATTTTTTTAAACCGTAAGAAGGCATAACACTGATATAACTTCAACCCTATGATTTTTCCAGTTATTGAAAACTAAAAGCTATTGAGATCCCAGTTACTACACCATGGAGCCAACTCCTACCTCTCTCACACAGTCACATTCCTTCATTTCCTTCTACCTCCTGAATCACATCTGTGTGCGATGTCAGTCACTCAGTCGTGTCTGACTCTTTGTGACACCATGGACTGTAGCCCACCAGGCTCCTTTCATGGAATTCTCCAGCCAAGAATACTGAAATGGATTGCCATGCCCTTCTCCAGGGGATCTTCCCAACTCAAGGAACCCGAGTCTCCCTCATTGCAGGCAGATTCTTTACCACCTAAGCCACCAGGGAAGCCCTGTATCACATCTAGAAAGTCTCATTTGAAGGCCCAATTTTGATTGCCTCTAGTTTTCCCACAAATCACCAGATCATCTTTGGGAGCTGGTGTTATCATAGGAATTCAAAACAAGAAGCTGCAAATATTCTAACCATTGGCCTTATCAAACAATTCCTGCTCCAAGTGTTGTTTCAAGCAACAACTTCCACTCCCTTATTCCCCACCCCCCAGGGATAAAGGCATGCATGGGTCTGGAATGTATTAAAGGAAGTCAGAGATCTTAAAAATTTCAAGAACAAAAAGAAACCTCTACATATGCTCTCTTAAGTCTACACAGCCCATATTTGATTTA
Source organism: Bison bison bison (assembly GCF_000754665.1). Taxonomy (NCBI): domain Eukaryota; kingdom Metazoa; phylum Chordata; class Mammalia; order Artiodactyla; family Bovidae; genus Bison; species Bison bison. The sequence continues at coordinate 1,726,604 of NW_011494866.1, read as the reverse complement.
TGCAAGCTCAAAAGCATTTGGAAAAATACTTTTAGGTCACATTATTAAACTTCATGGCTAGTATGGATGTTGCCACAGTTCAAGGAAAAATGAGAAGCCTAGTGTGGTAAAAAATAAAAGAGAAAGTTTTACTGTTATAGTAATAGTAATTTTATGACATAAAACAATTTACTAAAGAATTCATGTCTTAAATGAATAAATTACTTGCTTTTACACTACATTTGTACAGCACTTGAAAATTTTCAAAATTACTTCCTTGATTCTTACAGTAAACCTGTTGCATAAATAGTAAATATTAGTAGTAGCCCCCATTCCAGGGAAAGGGAAATGGCCTCAAAGAAATTAAAGACCTTTTCAGGGATCTGTGGAATCAGTCTATGTTTTGTAATCAGAGTGTATACCATTTAGGATTTAAAGAGCATTAGGGTAGAGTCAGGGCTTCCCAGGTGGCTCTGATGACAAAGAATATGCCTACCAGTGCAGCAGATTCAGGAGACGTGGGTTTAATTCCTGGGTTGGGAAGATTCCTCTGGAAGAAGGCATGGCAACCCACTCCAGTATTCTTGCCAGTGAATCCCACGGACAGAGGAGACTGGCTGGCTACAGTTCATAGGGTCGCAAAGAGTTGGACAAAACTGAAGTGACTTAGCATGCAGGCAGGAAGGATAGAGTTAACCTCACACTACTAAATTAAAAATTAAGAGGATGACGTCTGAAAATTAGAACTGTCACAACTCTAAGGTTATATAAGAAATATGTGATACAGAATAATAGATGATGGGCAACCCATTAGAAAAAGAGTAATGATAATAATATAACATCAGCAACAATTATTATGTACTAAATGCTTACACTATGAGCCAGGTGCTGTTTTAGGGGCCTGATGGGTATCCTCTCAAAAATCTTCACAACATCTCTATGGACTTAACCTTGTTTTAAAGACAGAGGCTTTAAGTAACTTGCTGAAGGTCACAAAACATCATCTTATTTACTTTCTAGGCCAGTATTACTTAAAATATATCCATTGTCCATGGCTTATTACATGGACCACCAACAGTTTCAGACTTAAAAGTGATTTTGTTAAGGCATATTTAACTAACTGAAAATGTAAGTTTAACTACAATTTTCACAGAAATCTCTCTTTTTTTAAAAAAAATTGGAGCATAATTGCTTTACAGTATTGTGTTGGTTTCTGCCACACATCAACATGAATAAGCCACAGGTACCATTATGGTTTTCATAATCATGACATTCTTAAGGTCATACAAGCTCTTTCCTGCACCATTCTGGGAGTTTCCTATCAGCTACTATTCAGTTATCAAGGTGCATTTAATCCTTCTTATTTTATAACATTTATAGATTGTTTATCATTATTAAACTTGCTATTCTATTATCATTGCTATATTTTGATATAGAACCATTTTACCAAAAAAAAAAAAAATAATGGTTCTTTAGTGATTCACTAAAGCCTGATAGTAGAGATAAAAACAGTAATAAATACCAGAACTAAAAATAATATTACTGATTAAAAATACATGTTGCAAAGCTATGCTCTTTGTAGCAAAAATAATTACACTAAATAATACTACCAAGAAGTTTATACCCAAAAAAGGGCTAAAATTTATAAAACATATTATGACTAGAAACAAAGAAGAATGAGCTTCTGCAAAATTTCATTTTCAAATGACTGCAAAATGGCACATAACAATACAATAATACCCTATGGAAGGACAATTATTACTGTATGTTTTGCTATAACTATAATTTGTTGTGTAGTTGGATAATCCATTAGAGAAGAATCTTATCTGGTCAACTGATACATATGCAAGGACAAAAGTGAGAGTAGCTTGTTTATTTATCACTAAAAGCCTGTGCATCATGGAAAAGACTTCAATGTTCTGGTTTAACTCATATTGTGAATCAGAACATGGGTGGGTTAGAACAAGACATGTTGAAATCAAAATGGATGACAGAGCACCAATTTTTTTATGCAGCAAAAAACAGGTTCATTTCAAATAAGAGGTCCTGCCTAAATTTTGATATTCAAAGTGCTTTATTCATAAAGAACAATTGGTATTAACATTTTATATTCTCATCTTGACATTGTCATTGTCCTTGTCATTACAAGAAATAATGAAAATGTTGAATAAAACTGAATCTTAACTATTAGCTTATAAATTTTTAGAAGGAAGTCTGTAGAACTGTGTAGAAAATATGCTTTTTTTAACACTGAATACAGAGAAGAGAGAAATAGTTATTGAATTGAGTGATGAGATCAAAATATTTCTTCAGGACACTGATACTTCTTTAAAAAAAAGACATTTCTTTGATTGCAAAAGCTTGCCTATTTGGCTTTCCTCTCCAAAAGAGTCAGTATTTTATATTGCCTGAGGTTACCATTTTAGTGTATAACATCAAAATTTTTTAAACTGAGGATAAGATACTAGTAGTAACTGAGGTGCAAACAGTTTAATCACTGAAATTCACAGTTTACTAACTTTTAATGACCTGTTTTATCAGAGGAAATATTCAGCCACACATTAAAATATATTAAAGTTAGTAGAGACTTTCAAGATTATACATTCCAAACATTTCATTTATAAGTGGAGAAACTGAAGTCCAGGAAAGGAAAATTCATCATCACAATAGAGAGTTAGTGCTACAGTTATAATTAGAGCCACAGTTTCCTAGCTCCTTATTCTAACACTGTCTCCAGTGTACCCACCTAAACTCATGTTCATAATCATAAATTGACTTATAAAGTTGGCACCCCCATGAAAGAGCCAACTTTAAAAATTATGACCAAGTGCACAGAATGGTAATTTCAAATGCCTAATCACAAGGAGTATTAAACAAAAAATTCATGCTGTAGGAGAGTTGACAGTTCAATTTCAACACACAAGTGTCAAGTTCCCACCAAGCGCAAAAAAAAATCAGTGTTGTTAGCCATGTTTGAATGTTGAGATCAAAGACTTACACATAGTAATCTAGAACATGTGCTGGGCTGAGTCGCTCAGTCGTGTCCAGCTGTTTGCAACCCCATGGACTGTAGCCCACCAGGCTCTTCTGTCCATGGGATTCTCCAGGCAAAAATACTGATGTGGGTTGCCATGCCCTCCTCCAGGGGATCTTCCCAACCCAGGGATCGAACCCACATCTCCCACATTGCAGACAGATTCTTTACCAACTGAGCCACATTATGGGAATGTCATATGGATTTTGGAACACTGAGAAAAAAAGAGAGAGAGAACTGTTTCCTCAGTTAAGTTCAGCCGCTCAGTCATGTCCGACTCTTTGTAACCCCATGAACTGCATGCAGCATGCCACGCCTCCCTGTCCACTACCAACTCCCGGAGCCTGCCCAAACTCATGCTCATTGAGTCCGTGATGCCATTCAACCATCTCATCTACTGTCGTAGAATGCTTCTTAGGAGCATTCTTTTCTTATTTTAAATCCTAAATAAACTAGTCTCCCACATGTAACATGATAAATAAATTTTTATTGAATATCCTGTTGGGAAAATGAACTGATTGCATATTTATTTATTTATGAAGTGTTAAATCTAGTATACCAGAGGGGTCTCCTCTACATATCTATAAATAAGTAAAAAGGCAGGCAGGTGATAGCTTAGCCAAAGGGCTGGGATATTTTACACCTTTAAAGCCAAAGCAGGAAAGACTCTTAACAACTTGACATGAACCATAACACAGACTAGTCGATCTACTTAGGAATGATTCAGTGGTGGTAAGATATTTTTTTGTTTTTACTCACTAGATCACTGGTTTACTATAAAAGGATATAACTCAGGAACAACCAAGTGGATAAGAGGCAGAGGGAAATGTATGGAGAAGGAGCACAGAACTTCTAAACCCTCTTCAAATGCCCTACTCCCCCAGCATCTCTCCTTGTTCACCAACCCAGGAGCCCTCCAGATCCCATTTTTTGGGGGTTTTATGGAGGTTTCATTATACTCATGATTGATTACCTCATTGACCATTGGTAAGTGACTCGACCTCTCGTCCCCCTCTCCTCTCTGGCAATCAGTGGGCAGGAATGATAGTTCCAACCATTCAATCAAGGTTTATTACCCTGCCACCAGCTCCCCTCCCCTCCTTAGGTGCTTTCCAAACTTCACCTCATTAACATAAATCCAGTTGTGGTGGAAGTGGTGGTGAATCTGACTAGAGTTTTGTTAGAAAGACTTTTCTGTAGTTTTCTTGTGGTAAAGCATTGATAACACAGATTACTTTGAGTTTTTTGAAATCAAGCCCACTTAAATTGTATTTATCATCATCACTATAATTTAAAGATGACTTGAATCTTCATGAAGACTTATAAATCTGAACAAAGTGAAATAAACTCATTTCTCCCTAGACTTTCTCTTGAGCACACCAAAAACCTCTAGACCAAAAACACAGGAAGACTCTGAAAGATGGCCTGAAGAGGTGTGCAGGCTAAGGACCTGGCCTTTGAACATAGTGATAAATTTCCTGGTTTTTCCTTTTGTCTCCTACGTACCCCTTGGAAGAAAAGATATAACCAACCTAGACAGCATATTAAAAAGCAGAGACATTACTTTGCCAACAAAGGTCCGTCTAGTCAAAGCTATGGTTTTTCCAGTAGCCATGTTTGAGGTGAGAGTTAAACTATAAAGAAAGCTGAGCACCAAAGAATTGATGCTTTTGAATTGTGGTGTTGGAGAAGACTGTTGAGAGTACCATGGACTGCACGGAGAGCAAACCAGTCAATCCTAATGAAAATCAGTCCTGAATATTCAGTGGAAGGACTAAAGCTGAAGCTGAAACTCCAATACTTTCGGCCACCTGATGCAAAGAACTGACTCATTTGAAAAGACTCTGATGCTGGGAAAGGTCGAGGGCAGGAGGAGAAGGGGATGACAGAGGATGAGATGGTTGGATGGCATCACCAACTCAATGGACATGAGTTTGAGCAAACTCCAGGAGTAGGTGATGGACAGGGAAGCCTGGTGTGCTGCAGTCCATGGGTCGCAAAGAGTCAGACACGACTGAGCAACTGAACTGAACTGAACTGATGCATCCTAGATTGGACTGCAGAAACCTGTAACTTGGACATACCAATGCGAGCAGACACAAAAAGTATCCCCCAAAGCATGTTCCTTTTAGTTAAAGGAACAGAATATTTACGACAATGGAAAAGGAACATCTGTGATGATACCCTCGGAACTCCAGCCAAATACCAGGGGAAAAATCTTGCAGACCCCTGACATTGGTCAGCTCCTAATGTAGGCAACCTGGACTTTCACTCCCCTCCTCCCCAAGAGTATCAGGCCCTGCTGCCGCCCGTCCCCCAATTAAAAAGTAAGAAAGTAATTTCAGAGGAGAGGGAGCCAGATAAAGGAATTTCTTAAATATTATTTAGGAACATTTAATATTCTTTAAATATTCTGAAACATAATATTCTGGGCAGACCCCCTAGCAACTCATATGTGAAACTGAACAGAATTGACATTGGCAAAAGGTTTGATAACTGAACTACAGTGTGAACTATGGCCAGCTTTTCAGTTTAGCCTCTGGATAGCACACAAACAAAGCAAATTAGAGTAGCAGCTCCAAGGCTCTGTGAATGAAACTGGGTTTTCGGAGTATATTGTACTTGCTAAGAGAGGTGCACCCACTTTCAATTTCTAAGCATGGATGCTCTGATCAGTTGTCGCCCATTTACCCTAAAACTGTCATTGGTCCTATGGAGGTGCAACTAAATCCTTTTCAGATGTTATCACAGCAATACTTGAGCCAGAAATCAGACGACTGATGCAGATCATACATATGGATGCAGTTACCGCTAAATATTCCATGTGTGTGTTTCCAAGTGTGTTTTGAGGCCATGGCACTGTTTTTTGTTTTTTTTTTTTCCTCTTTCCCTTTATCCTAAGTTATCTACAGGGAGTGTGCTGGTGACCCAGGTCTAAGAGTACATTAGCCAGAATTAAGAAGCAGGATAGAAAGCTGCACAGTTTTTCCAATGAAAAAAAACTTTAATGATACAGCATCTGTGGATATAAGACAAATTTTCATTAATAAGATCATAGAGTCTTATTAACTCTGGATTGGAAAATATACTAAATCTTATCTATCCTATAGGCTCAAGGATGTATTGTACAAGGAATATAGTCAATATTTTCCAATAACCATAAATGAAAGTAACATTTATAAATGTGTAAACTATTTTAAAAATAGAAATACAATTAAATGGTGTGTGTTGAAAAAAAAATCTTATTTCAATATCATTTTAATGTATGAACCTTAAATGCAACCTCCCTATATATTTGAGCTGAGATCCCGTTTTTCATAACTTTTGTTACTTGGTCCTACTTGCTCAATTTGCTCAATTCCTAAGTGCCATAAAGATCCAGAACAGTTGTCTCAGATAATGATCTTTTCAAAGCCTCTTTTTTTGTTTAGTCTACTCACCCCTATTCCAAGTGTTTCTCATAAAACAGTTCTGAGTCTTTTATTTATATCTTTTAGTCCTTCCTGCTCATGCCCTAGTTTGTCTTTACTTCTTAGAATTCCACCAAATTAAATATTAGCAAGTCTTTCTTCAAATTTTATTTTAAAATGATTGTCCAAAGATGAGGACTAGCATCAGGCACACTGAAAGTATCTCCTGTCTTTTGATCTTTCAAACTTCCATTCTACCACTTTGTATTCCATTACACTATCTCATCATTTTTCTTATCCATAGATAGATTGTTTGGCTCACTGCAGCAGTCCATAAAAGTATTCAACAATGGTTTGATCCCTGGGTTGGGAAGATCCCCTGGAGAAGGGAAAGGCTACCCACTCCAGCAATCTGGCCTGGAGAATTCCATGGACTGTATGGTCCATGCGGTTGCAAAGAGTCAGACACGACTGAGCAACTTTCACTTTCAGGCTGAGAGAGGTAGAAGAGTTCTATAAGCCATCTGGTCCAATTCTGCCCTTGTCCAAATAGAGACCTAAAGGCATTAGTGACAGCCCTGGGGACACAGCCTAAACCACCTGATTTCTGAACTCATACTTCCCTCTATTTTATCTGAGCTACTCTCCCATTTGCCTGTCATACAAGAAGCAGTCTTATTTCTGGTGTCTATGATGAAGAGATGTTTGTTGAGCCCCAAACCTAGGCCATCTCCCAGGAGTACTCTAGATCAGGGTGGTGAAAAGGCTTAAAGCAGTTTAAAATTCCCAGGGTGTGTTGGTCTGTGGGAAGAGATTTTATCTGTTAATAGAAAACAGCAAAGGTTTGGAATGTGTTTGAACAGAGTCCATTTTTGACAAATACAAAGAAGGGACCACAATCTTGTGGAAATTGTAAAATCTGGGGGATGGAGAAGGAAATGGGGAGAGAGCAAAAGGGCTTTTCTCAAAGCAGCAAAAAACAATCTCAAGATATCAATAAGAAGAACTTTTGTTTTAGTCTGATGCTGAAAGGAGGCCAGTAAGCTTACACTCAAATGTCTAGGGCATTGAACTTGAAGTTAGGAGCTCTAACTGAGCAGGTCAAATTTGTGTTTTGTGTGTAATCAAGTTTTCTATACCTACTCTAAGTACTGTACTGTACTTATTGTTTTAATTTATCATAATGCCTAAGTCTTCTTTCACCTTTCATATTTCCTTACAAATTTCCTCTCTGCACAGCAGCTATGAGGCAAGGAAATAAGTTGACCCTTGAAAAATATGGAGGGATAGAGGCTCCAACCTCTGTGTGGTCTAAACCTGCTTATAAACTAATGAAAACCTACTTTACAGAGCTCCACTCAATGTTCTGTGGTGACCTAAGTGGAAAGGAAATCCAAAATAGAGGGGATATATGTACACCTATAGTTGATTCACTTTTCTGGACAGTAGAAACTAACACAACATTTTAAAGCAACTACATTCCAATAATTTTTTTTTAAATCTGCATATAATTTACAGTTGGTCCTCTTTATCCACGGTTCTGAATCTGCAGAATCAACAACTGGTGATCATGCAATGCCATAGTATCCTCATAGTTCAAACCGTGCTGTTCAAGGATCAGTTGTACTTCTGTGTCAGTGCTGACCTAAATGAACTCAAAATATTTTTTTCTTTTTTAAATTAACTTCTCACAAGAAGCCAGGGAAGTAGGTATCCCCATTTTCCAAATAAGGAACTCATATGTACACATGTGAACTTTTCCAGTGTCATATAATAAAAGGGAGGACTCTTTTCAATACAAGCCTCAGTTCAGTTCAGTTCAGTCACTCAGTCTTGTTTGACTCTTTGCGACCCCATGGACTGGAGCACGCCAGGTTTCCCTGTCCATCACTAACTCCCGGAGTTTACTCAAACTCATGTCCATTGAGTCGGTGATGCCGTCCAACTATCTCATCCTCTGTCATCCCCTTCTCCTCCCACCTTCAATCTTCCCCAGCATCAGAGTCTTTTCAAATGAGTCAGTTATTCTCATCAAGTGGCCAAAGTATTGGAGTTTCAGCATCAGCATCAGTCCGTCCAATGAATATAGGCCTGTTTCACGTCAAAACCAAAGTTGTGAGAAGTGAATGAGAACTCGAGTTTTGTCACAGAAAAACTTGGATTCAGATTCTGACTCTTTACTTACCAGCTGGGGGATCTTAGATATACCATTTAGCCATTTAATCAGTGATCTTATTACGAAAAGGAGAACATTTAGCTCCATCTAGGATTTCAAAGAAACCTGAAATGGAAAAATGGCATTTTCCCTTAACATTTGGTAAACATTGAGTACAGGTCATGTAAAATCTCCCCAAAGACATCCCTCCCTGTTCTGTTCCACACAGAAACTGAGTGGCCCTGTTACCCTGGGCCTTATCATGACAGAAATGCCTCAACCTAGTATGGGGCCTCTGGGTGAAGAACGACCAAGATCTGCTTCTGAATGATTGGTTTTACTACAGAGACATGGATTTCAGAGAATGCAACATGCATGTTTGTTTCATGTAAACTCCTTTCACATACGGGGCCCTCTCAGACTTTAACTTACTGTTCTTGCCTTCCTTTATTAATTTTTGCTATCATCACTCCATCTTTCTCCATCTATTTCTGCATTTCCCTCTCTATGGTATGAATGTTTGTGTTCCCCAACATTCCTATGTTGAAACCTAGTTCCCAAGGTATTACAAGGTGAGCATTTGGAGCTGATTAGGTCATGAAGAAATGAATTCATGCCTTCATAAAAGAGGTCCAGAAATTACCCTGCAAGGTGAGAGGTTATAGCAGAGTATGACTCTCACCAGACACTGAAACTGCAGGTACCATGTTTCCCAGTTTCCAGAACTCTAAGAATTAATAGATAATGTATTATCTAGTACATGCAGGTACCATGTACTCCCAGTTTCCAGAACTCTAAGAATTAATAGATAATGTATTATCTAGTACATGAAGGTACCATGTACTCCCAGTTTCCAGAACTCTAAGAATTAATAGATAATTAATAACTTGTTTATAAATCACCAGCATATGGTCTTCTGTTATACCAGCTCAAAAGGACTGAGATGCCCTCTGAGCTTCTCTCTCTCTCTCAATCTCACAATCATTCCTTTTTCTTCTGATCCCCTCTCATTTCTCCCACTTTCCAGTATCCTATAAGGTGGCATTTTGGGTTTGAGTCAAGCTGTTTTCTAAGAGCATATGTGATAAAAAACTAACCCCAAGAAAACTAAGAGTTGCAGTGGATTACTTTTAAATGAGTTTGAGTACTTTCCAAGTTAAATAAAAAATACATTAATTCTGGAGTTTGGAGTTCACGATTGAAAGGTGTTAGTTTGTATTGCTAAAGTAACCTATGCTGTCATATTTCAATAATAAGTAGAGAGAAGTTAGTCACTCTGGTTTTTCCTGCAACTTGAACTAGCCTAGCCATGAGGGAAGACCAGCTAAGGAATATAAGCCAAGTGATTTGCATCTTGGAGAAAGAGATTCTATTTCAATTGGAATTCCCCTCATAAAAGGTATTAAGCTAAAGCCAAACTTTTTCATAAATATGATTCATCAGTGGGCCCAGTGCCATCTAGCATATGTTGTCAAACACTTGATTTGTACTTGTCTAATCTTAACGTCCAGATATCCTAAATATGGCTACAGGTTTAAGTCAGTGGTTCTCAAAATAGGGTGATTTTGACTCTGAGAGACATGTTGCAATGTACAGAGACATTTTTGGTTGTCACAGCTTAGAAGCAATATGAAGTGTGTTGCGACTGCTGTCTGGTAGGTAAAAGTCAGGGATGATGCCATCCTAAAATGCAAAGGACAACCTATCATGACAAAAATCAATCATCCCAAATATCAGTAAGCCAAGGCTGAGGAACTCAAACTTAAATACCTACTGATCCAAAAACCTGCAAACTTCATTGTGTGACTGAGACCTTGGTCATCCTATAGAAACAATGACTGTGAAAATCTCCTTCCCTAGTAGCATTTCTAAATGCCTTGGGCTACAATCAAATGGTGATTGTTGATCCTGGATTCAGCCTGAAAAATATTACTAAGAAATAATTTTTACTTCAGTGGGGAAATAATTTTTATGGCTTTCTGGATTAGTTTTTGATACTATAATTTGAGATCATTTTTGAAACCAGCCAAATCTGGCTTTAAGGTAATCCACTGTGTCTGGTGTCCTAATTATGTGTTGATTTCTTCATGCAAGTCTATTGATCTTGGCAAAGTGAAAACTAGAAATTTAGCATTCAAGCAGAAAGAATAAATCAAAACTGGCTCAATTAGCTTTACTGTGATTCAGGGTTTGTTAACAGTTCCTCTGTTTTGTTTCAGATTTATTTATTTTATCATGTCTTTTGCTTTTCTCCATTCCTTTTCCAGAGTTCCAATATAATTACACTGTAATCTTCAGCAGTGTCTCATTGCTTGCAGAAAAGCTGAATCTATTATTTGTAGATAATGAATTCCAGCAGAATCATTTTGATAGCCCTGAACTTCTGGAAAATCTGACATCTTGGATCTCCCTCTTTCTGGCTCTTATATCTTAATTTCCCTTCCAAAGAAGATTCTTTGCTCATTCATTTTCATTAGGTTTATTGGAGAACAGTATTAATCCAGGATCCTGTTTCTGAGCTTTTCCCAGAAGTGGGCAGAACAGTAGTGCAAGGAATAACATTCATAGGTAGCTTTTATTTTCAAGGTATATCTCATTTGGGAAATAATGTAAGTGGCATGCTATGCATATGATATTAACCTTGGCAAGTTCAGGTATTCAGTGTGTGTCTCATAAATAGTGGTCATCAGCAATGTCACAGAGGTAGGAATCAGGGTTCTTAGATTCTAATCCTGGTTCTTCCATTAAATTTCTGGATACCTGTGGACAACTTGATTCTTTTCCAGAGTTTATTTTCTCTTCTCTAAAATGAAAGAGTGGGAGCACATATGTTCTATGAATGTGGCAGGAAGCAGTTGCAGAAAGATGCGGACCCAAGAGGAGAGGGAAATGAATATCTTTCCCAACATATATCCAACTCTTGCACAGATCGTATGGGTGAAAAGGACATAAAAAGAATTTCATAGAAGTAGATGCCTATGTCTATGTATCAAATTAAATAAGAGGCTCTCTGGGCTTCATTTTATTAGAACCAGAACCCTGACATTACCTGGACTGCTACTTGCTTCTCTCTTCCCTTGATTGATTTCCTCAACCTGCTCCTTGGCAGATGTAATTTCACTATGGAGATCAACAGGACAAGGAATGGGAAAGAAGAGAGAGAGATGTAGAAAGAAAGTAAAGCAGAGAGGAGTGTAGTTAAGTGAAATCGGCTTCTGATCATAGCCGGCAGCTCTCCTCAGTACTAAACCCCCCAAAACATACACACAGCACTGAAACATATCACACAGAAGGCTGACTCCAGCTCTTTTTTTTTAAATGTGTTTAGGACACTTGGCAAATGAAGGCCAGCCCTCATGGAAATTACATAGCTAGGAAGTCAGTCAGCAGGAAAGGAGGGATGAATAAAAGAACAGAAAAAGAATTATAGGAGAAAAGCTGAATGGAAAAAAAGACAGGAGAAATTATCTTTTTCCTAATGAGAAATGCAAAATTTTCCACCAGATGACTGTGACTCTTGGCTAAGTAGCCTACCTCTTATGTAAATGAAAATGCAGGGTGGGCGGGGCAGTCCAGGAAGCTGGGCCTTGTGTCTGCTCCATCTCTGGAGGCACCAGGTCCACTGCAGGTCTCAGTGGCACCACTGACTTACCAGACTGCCCCTCTGGAGGTAACCATGCCCCTTCCGAGCACTGTGCATGCATCCTAAGTCATTTCAGTCTTGTCCAATTCTTTGCCCACCATTCTCCTCTGTCCATGGAATGGGTTGTCATTTCCTTCTCCAGAGGATCTTCCTGACCCAGGAATCAAACCAGCGTCTCTTACATCTCCTGCATTGGCAGGCAGGTTCTTTACCACTAGCGTCACCTGGGAAGCCCAGAACAGCAGTAGACATCTGAGCCAGCTCCACTTGCTGATCCTCCTAGATTCATTACGGAACCTTTGAGGCCATCAGCTACCAAGTAACAAGGACAGACTTTATGATTTCTGAGGGTCCTTCCGGTTGTAGTATTTTAATGCTTTTAATAATTATCACTCCTCATTCTTACAAGACCACATTTCTTAGGCAAAATATGTATTCTTCCCTCTCTCACCCTTACTTCACTGTCCCAAACCAACTATTTAACTTGAAGAGATAGAGAGTTGAACAAGATATTCCCTTGGAGTCCCTTCTAGTTCTCTAAGATCTTTACTCAAGTCCTTAGTAGTACAAAAGAATCATTATTACACCAAATCAAAAGAATTTTCATTTTAGATGAATCCATCCACCTTTCAAAAATTTTTAAATTCCATTCACAAAGCAAGCTGACATTTTATCAAACATTCCCAAAAGAATTTCACACACCTATCCCTTTGGAGTTTATCACTGAGCAAATGATATTCATGACAGAATACATTTGAGTCTCAGAGATGGAATCTGTGAAGAGAGACAAGTCGTTTATTACTTCCTTTTATTCAAACCTATAAAGAAATCCCTTTATAGGTTTGAGATTTGGGAAAAGTTTTTACCAGACTAAAATAGGAGAAAACCTGTTAGCAATTGCTCCCTTCATTTAACTGAATTTTAAGCTACCATTTGCCAGTCACAATGAGTGATTGATAAAGAGCTGACTGGGCCTTCATAAAGTCAGCCTCGGAGCAGGAAACAATTGATATTCCATCTCCTTAGCTAAGGAGGACCTAAGAGCTGGCTAAACCAAAAAGTTCCCAGGTTTCTTTCCTAACTAGTGGGACAGAAAGATGATGACTAGTGGATTTTGATAAATCAAGCCTGGAAAAAAAAACTGTAATAAGAAGAAAGAAAAAAAGCCACATCCCTTGAGGAAATAACCACTAGGAAATTTCAAAACAACTATTTCCAGAAGACATAAATTCAACTCCCTATTTGAAATAATTTGTGGACAAAATGTATGTAGTCTACAGATGGGTTAAAAAGAGATTTTAATATGAGACTTGGGAAAAGCTTTTATTCTGAACTAAAATAAGATATATCCAGCACATATCATGTGATCTAGGTTTCAAACTCATTTTTCTTAAGGCATTCATCTAGAAGGAGAAAGAAATGGATAAAGCAGAAAAAGAGTGAGGAAAATCTTTGAGCTTGCTTTTTTTTTCTTTTTTAGAAAACACTAATAAAATAAATTATGGTCAAGAAAAAGGAATTTGGGGGAGATGACTGTAGGAGGGAGATAGAATTGCCTAACTTAATTGCATTTCCCCCCCACCCCCGCCTCTAATCTTAAGAAGAAAAACAAATGTCAAATGGCACACAGTTCCAGTTTAGAAACAAAACATGGAAGGACAAGCTTGTTTTAAGTAAAAATAAAAAAATAAAAATAAACAGCACTGGATATCTTTTTTTTTTTTCCCCTTTTACTAAATGGCTGGGAACACTGAAAGAAAAACAGATACTGTCAAAGTATTCCTGATTGTAAAGTACACAGATAAGGCAAAAAGAAAAGGATCTCTCTTACGTTTATTTAAATTCCACAAATGTACATAAAGCAGGCACAGCGTGTCAAGAATTTTCCGAAGCATAGTTTTAGAAAATAAGGATTAAATTAGAGAAAAGATGGAGAGGGAGGGAAAGGAAGTTTGCAACATTAGCCAGAACTTGCAAATGGAAAAGAGTGAAAAGTCAAGCAGTCTACAGTTCTGTAACTTTCTTCCCCAACTGACCAGCCACGAAATCTGATAACTAATACGAGAAGACTTCCTATCACCATGCAACAATCTTTCTCAACAATATTTTGTACACAAGCAACCAAGCTATCATTCATTCAAAAACATAAGCTGAGCATTTACTGCTACCACCCCCTGTTTTAGGTATTTGGTTGGGGTAGTGGGGATATAGATGCTAAGACTGAACTCAGACCTGCTGCTGCTGCTGCTGCTAAGTTGCTTCAGTCGTGTCTGACTCTGTGAGACACCTGGCTCCCCCGTCCCTGGAGTTCTCCAGGCAAGAACATTGGAGTGGGTTGCCATTTCCTTCTCCAATGCATGAAAGTGAAAAGTGAAAGGGAAGTCACTCAGTCACGTCCGACTCTAGCAACTCCAAGGACTGCAGCCCACCAGGCTCCTCTGTCCATGGGATTTTCCAGGCAAGAGTACTGGAGTGGGATGCCATTGCCTTCTCCGTAACTCAGACCTAATGAACCTAAATCTCCAATTTTAAATTATATTTTTAATGCCCAGGTGATTCATAATAATTATCTATCTACTGATCTTCCAGATCTGGAAACTCCTTCGTTAGGAGGTACAAAAGTGACTATGACCATTCTGTGATCTCCAGGAGCTCACATAAGTGATAACAAATACAGGAATTTCTCCAAAATAATGTTAAAAATGAAACATGACATGAGAGGATCATATTCTTTACTGCAGGTATTCAGAGGAGGGAGAAATAATGGACTGTTGGCGGCTGCCGATTGAAGAAAAGAGGATGTCACAGAAATAGGTACATTTGTGCTTCCCACATGTTACTAGTGGTAAAGAACCCACCTGCCAATTCAGGAGATCTAAGAGATGCAGATTCGATTCCTGGGTCAGGAAGATCCCCTGGAGGAGGGCATGGCAACCCACTCTAGTATTCTTGCTTGGAGAATCCCATGGACAGAGGAGCCTTCAGGACTATAGTCCATAGAGTCACAAAGAGTTGGACACAATGAAGCAACTTACAGAGAAGGCAATGGCACCCCACTCCAGTACTCTTGCCTGGAAAATCCCATGGATGGAGGAGCCTGGTGGGCTGCAGTCTACGGGGTCGCTAAGAGTCAGACAGGACTGAGCGACTTCACTTTCACTTTTCACTTGCATGCACTGGAGAAGGAAATGGCAACCCACTCCAGTGTTCTTGCCTGGAGAATCCCAGGGATGGGGGAGCCTGGTGGGCTGCTGTCTATGGGGTCGCGCAGAGTCAGACACGACTGAAGTGACTTAGCAGCAGCAGCAGCAGCAGCAGCAGAAGCAACTTAGCACATATGCTCATGCTTATATAGTTACCATTGAACACACAGAGAAGGAGGTGGGAAAATCTACTACTCTTATTATAACTAATCTACCACCACTACAACTAAGTCTGCTACTATTATAATTAAACATACTATTATTATAACTAATAATAAGAGACACATTTCCAGTGTTTCTGGAAATAGACATAGGCCCTGTTCTGGGTGCCTTATGTAAATCCTCTCTTAAACCTAAACCAACCAGTTAGGTTCTATTATTTCTATTATCTACAAGATGGGGAAACTAAAGCTTAGAAAGTTTGTGTGAATTTTTCAGTCACAGAGCTGGAGATTGAAGAGCTAAAGTTCAGTCTCAGATTGATCCCATTCCAGAGCCTCTACGCCTCTCAAAAAAGAATAAACAAACCCAGATGTGCAAAAGTGTCAGACACAAAAGATTAAGCATCCATTGCTCCCTCTGGCTGAAGGATGGCAGAGTGAGGGAGAAACTGAGCCGGTAAAATTAAAGGTCAGATAGGCTGCAGTAAACACTGTGGGCTCTATACAGTAGCAAAGGGAAACCTGTGGAGGATACCAAGCTGAGACTATTCTGATCAAAGCTTTATCTTAGATTTTAGGCTGTGATTTATGAGTTACATGATACAATCTGAAATAATAGAATTTGAAAGTCTAAAGAGTCTTGCCCTGCCTTTAAACAAAAAAGCGTGCTTGGTATCTAAGTAGAACTACCACCTCACCTCAGAGGAATTACCAGCATGCCAAGACTTAAGGAAGATTCTATAGAACAGCCCTGAAGATAAATACAACGAAAGTCTGTTACCCCACAGCACAAGGACTGACTCATTCCTGGAGCTGTCCAAATCTGGCAAATGGATAGCCCGGGGACTCAGCATTCTGTGGGATCCGAGGTTATCCCAGGGGGCAGTGGGTGTGCACAGGCATGATCAGTTGTTGGCAGAGCCCAGACCTCTGACTCCCAGTCCTATACTCAATTCATCAAGGCAAATCACACGTGACACTGGGTAAGCCCCTTTTCCTATCTGGATTCTCCTTTCCTCATTATGATGAGAGAAATTGATATCAACAGGCCTTAGATTTCACAATTCTCAATCTCTCCCTTCCAATACTCTAGCATAGAGAATCCGCTTCCATTAGTTGCTCACTAACTGGAATTTGGGGGAGCAACAGCATCTCTGGAGAGCTCCCAGAGTTTGCAAACCCCTAGCTGAGAACAAATACATTTCCTTATCTCTAGAAAGTCTACTAGCTCTAACTGTATCACAGGATTCACGATCTCAAATCTTAGTTACAAAGTCCTCACTGAATTCCATCTGGCCCAGGATTATCCTTTTCAAGTACAGAGCGCATCACTGATGTCCAAAGTAAGTCAGCAACACAAGGTACCGTGATCATATGCAGGCATATTCAGGGAACCCATCTGCCATCAGGGAATGAACACTTTAGAATTCAAACCTGTCAGAGCCCAACGGTACTCTGTTATTTTCAGAATTTTGGTTTGTGCTCAGAAGATTGTGTGTGTATGTGTTTATGAGTCAAATTTCCAAGAAGCCAAGCAAAGGCTAAAAGTGTGGATTTCTTGTGTGGAGGGAACACCTTATTTGATGTTCATAGTCTTGATGACTCCAATTCACCAAAAGTGAATTTCCAAAGGGGTCAGAAGACCTCCTTAAGAGATCATCGATTCTGTAGACCCAAGAAACTGTGCCTATTGGAGTAGAAATGAACAGGAAGATGCAAGATGTGTTCTGCTCTCAGAAACATTGGTGGTAAAACAGAAATTAGCACATGAACTCACATATTTTTTAAGGGACTTCAACTTCACTGGTTCATCAAACCACACCAGGTAGTTTACCCACAGAACTACCCATGAGCAACTAACTCCTGTAATCAACGTACTGCAAAAAACTGAGGCATGTTAAACCTATGGCTTCATCTTCTTTGACTTTCAACAGGAGATGGAAGCAGGAGCATGATAAATGTTAACATTAGCAGTGAAGCAAGGGTAATTACAGAACCAAAGACACTCACATTCTGAGAATTACCTCACTGTTATTTATTTTTATAGGAGTGAAAATAAATACACATTCCTTTCCCAGACCTGAAAAAGGAAAATGTACCCAAGATGTGTGACAGAACAATCAGAGGGACTGCCAACCTCACATCTGAGACTCCTGGGAAGACAGTTGCAGGACCAATCTGGACCACCCACATTCTGCTCTGGCTGTTGGGTACTCACAGGCCCCTATCTGCCTACTACTGACTGATTTCTCTAAGACTACCCAAAACTGTGATAATCATTTAAGAGAAAGCAGATTTATAATTAATACATGTCTCAGCAAATCCTTAAGGATGCACAAGCCAGTGGAAGACATATGCTGAAAAGAATTCCAGCTTTCTCCTTATTGCTTGCCCAAAATACTAAATCCAACACTTTAGCCAGGGCACTGTGAGTTAAGAGTGAGTTACAGTTATAATTTCCTGATCTCCACCAACAACTGCAAATCTGCAAAGACCTTGTGGGATGAGCTGCAAAAGACATCATATCTGCACCTTGTGTGTACTGTCACCATCCCAGAAATGCAGCCCAGTCCAGTGGCTGGCATGACCAACCAACCCCCAAAGCTGCCACTTCAACAACTGGAGAAGAGACGTTGACAAAGGGACAAAGAAAGACAAAAAGGGGGAGAAAGTATAAGTTCAGAGAAACATAGGTAAGAGAGAGTGGGAGAAACACAGGCTAAATTGTCTCTGCTGAAGCATCCACATGGATCTTCAAAATCGTGACTGTGGGGAAAATGTCAGTACACTGTTTACCTCCCGTCACTAACTTCAGGCAAGTTGAATACACATAAATAAAACCAGAAGGAAGGGGCATCTGATGGTGAACAACTCAGTGCAATGCTAACTTCCAGAAATAGAAGTGGTCTATCAAAGGACAAAGAGTCAGCACTTTGGGTATTTTAAGTGAGACTACCTCGCACAGAGCCACCCCTTACACGCATAACTCCTCTTTAACCTTTGATCTTCCCTTTTTGTGTAGGTGCAGGGAGAAAAAGGAATGGGATTCAGAGCAAGTCTACCTTTAACTCAGCTGTTCTGGGAACACTCCGTGTTAAATGTCAAAGAAAAGGTGCACACTAGCCTGTATGAGGGATGAGGGAGCTGAGATGGAACGAGCTGAAGCTAGACCAAGAAACGAAGCGAGAGGAGATCTTACACTAGATCCGGTTCTGCCATCTTTCAGACATTAGTGCTGAATGGGTACATTTTATCAGTGCAGTCCTCTTTTTGAGAGAGAAGAGGATGCCTTAAGAGCTAATGGCTTGCCCAGATTCATCTAGTCTTGGTTACAGAGCTCAGCTCGGGCCACCAGATATCTAGATTCACATACAGACAGAACCGTTCAAGGAGACCCAGTCTGACCCGCTAAGGAGCCGCGCGACGGCCAGGAAGACTGGAGCCGCGGGAGGGCTCGAGACATCTCTGAGGCGCGGGAGGGCGTGAGGTGTGCGCTCTGGGTACCTTGATGTAGGCCCGCTGCAGGTAGTTGTAGGGCACTCTGCGCTGGAAGTCGCTGCGCACATCCTCGCTGGCGCGGTGGCGGGACGCGGGGCCCCCTAGGCGCTGGCTCTGGCAGCTGCGGTAGCAGCGCGCCCGCTCGAGCAGCGCGCGGAAGAAGGGCAGCTCGGCTCCCGGGCCAGCGCCGG
>NW_011494866.1:1706502-1707165 GCF_000754665.1 Bison bison bison | reverse complement strand
TGTAGTAGGCGGCCACGCCGCTGGCGTAGAGCAGGTCGAAGGGCTGCAAAGGCCCGGGCTCGGGCTCCTGCTCTGGGTGCCGGCTGTCCGGGGGGCCGCACCACAGCGGCGGCGGCAGCAGTAGCCAGGGTAGCAGCAGCGGCAGCGGCGCCCAGATGCGCTCCCGCATCCTCCGTGGCGGACGGGCGCCAGCCGGCCACGCTCGCAATCGGCTCCTGGCACCTGGCGTCCGGGTCGCGTCTCCCGGCTCCTCTAGCGCGATGGCCGGCCCCGCCGCCAGCCGGCTGCCCTGCGAGCCTCAGGTGACCGGCGGCGCTCGGCGGACTGAGAGGCGGAGGCCGGCTCGGACGGCCGCTCTTAAAGGGACGCCCACAGCTCACACGCTCCTCCTGCTGCCCGAGCCTCCGCAAGCCGCTCGCCGGCGCTCAGCGCGCGCCCAGCAGGCTCGGGCCGCAGCCTCCTGGAGGCCAGAGGCAGACACCCTGGTGTCAGCCAGAGAGCCAGCGCCACTGGGGGCCAGCCAAGGAGGGGCCGGGGAGGCGAGCCTGATGTATGGGTTACCTTCGAGGTTGCAGAATGGACATGATGACTCCCTTTTCTTAGAGAGGAAGAAAAGCCAGATTAGTGACCTTAGAGCTCTCATTGTTTGTAATTTGTGATTAA
>NW_011494866.1:1676318-1706402 GCF_000754665.1 Bison bison bison | reverse complement strand
GTCCTCCACCTTCGTGTGAAGTACTGAAGCTCCAGCTCAGACTGTAGGAAAGCCCTGGAGGGCCACTTGGCCCCTTTGGGAGGCTTGAGGAGGAAAGTGCTTAGTCCACGTTCACAGAACTGTGAAAGGCAAAGGAAGGAGTCAACCCTGGGCCTTTGGAATCAAAGCTTACTGCTCATTCTCTTAGGGAAGGTCCCACCCTTGCTTCTCAACCCACTTTGTATGGATGTGCGTCCATGCATTAGGGCCGGGAATAGGGACAAAAGGACAATGAACAGCCCACTTCACTGTGTAGAGGAGGGCATTACAGGACCCAGAGAATTGTTGGAATGGTTATACTTACATCCTGCCTCCGTCAGGTTACCAACCCTGTAAACTTGTGCACTCGAGTCTAGTTTCCTCTTCTTCTAGGACAGACAAATATCCCAATATGTCCAATGGTTTTAAGATATAAATTATTTTTGCAAGAGCTGAACAAAGAGGCAATTTAATAAATCCAGTACCCCTAGGACTTAAGCGGTGAGCATCAGCCTAGGAATGGGAGAGCTGTCAGAATGGCTGCCAAACTCCAAAGGACTAGCTGGAGGCTTTCCTGTTCCTCTGTTTCTCTTCCCTTAAAAATACCTCCTGAGCCAAGGTGTTCCCTTCATTCCTGTTCTTTGGCTTCACTCTTACAAGGATTCCTGAGAGCTTATGCACTGGACCCTTGACTCCAGTCTGCCTCCTGGAAGCATTCCTGTGGTCTCCTAGTACTTGTAGCAGTTTCACTGGAGTCTCCCTGGGCACTGGGATGGTGAATGAGAGAGAAGGGCAACAGGAAAGAACACTTATCACATAGTTGATATGAAGTCCCCAAAGAAGGCTTTTATGTGGGATCACCACCACGCCCTGAAGGCTGCCAGAGTTTCATGCTAATTCCTTCACTCATTTTGTTGGGTTTGACCACTTTGGCCATAAACAGTCTTGGCTCTGTAATTCCAAGGGACCCCAAAGAATTGCTCTTACTACTTTCCTCCCCCAAACGTCACTGGTGTGAGGCTTATTCCACTGATGGAGAATCTCCACTTTGGAGCTGAGTATGTACTGAATACTTCAGACGTTCAGTATTCCAGAATTTGAACTTGGGTCATACGCCCAGACGTTTGCTCTAAGGATTGTCTCTCTTTTCAGATAAAATCTTTGGAGTCCAGAGTTATTAACCAACTTGTGGAAGGTTTTGAAGCACAATGGCTAGGAAATCCTGCTATGGGACTGAAGGCAAAGCACCAGGATGCTTTACTATAGATTATCTCTACATTCTGTAACATGTACACATCATTTAATACATGCCATTTAAATTTACATCTTTGTATAAATACTCTCAAAGTAGGTATTTTGGGGGAAGGGTTATAATATAAGGTAGAATGCTAGACTAGATGGCACATGTTAGACTAGATTCAAAGCTCTATAGAAACACAGAGCCTGCAAAGATTGAAAGCTTATTGGTTGTAGCCTTACTAAACTTTCTATTGATCCCCAAAGTGACGTGTGCTATCAAACCTTCTTCATGTTTTATTGTTATAAGGAAAAACAAAATCTGACTCCATGTTGTATGTGTTTCTTTTACTTTAACCTTTCTTTCCCTATTATTTTTGTCCACTAAAATGATACTGTCCATACATAATGGCTTGCCTTGGAGAACCCTGCCCCCTGCTTAAATGGTAAATCAGAATGCCTTTGTTCAAGACCCTGTCCACCTGTGGATGGCTACAGGAAGGAAGAAATTAAAACATACTCTCCCTGAGGCTGGCCATTCCAGGAAATATTTGCAACATTAATGGCCTTTTTGCTTTTCTTCCTCACCTCCCCTACCCCACCTCTGTTCTACAAAAGAACCTAGCATCTAGACCACAATAAGATGGTTATTTTCAGACATTAGTCTGCCATCTTCTCAGTCTACTAACTTTCTGAATAAAGTCATTATTCCATGCCTCAACACCTGATCTCTGATTTATTGGCTAGTTGTGTGGCAAACAGAGGGAGTTTTAAGTCAGTAAAACTATTATCTTATCTTCCTTGGTACAAACCCTATCCGATTTTATAGAAAGTGTTAGACATCTCAATTTTTCCTATACATGGAATCATCTGAGAAGGCAAAAATACCGATATCTGAGTCTGATTCTGAGAGCTTCTGATTTAATTGGCCTGGGGTATGGCCTGATCATTAAGATATTTTAAAAGTTCTCTCAGTGATTCTAATATGAAACCAGACCACTGGTCTG
Organism: Bison bison bison; assembly: GCF_000754665.1. Classification (NCBI taxonomy): domain Eukaryota; kingdom Metazoa; phylum Chordata; class Mammalia; order Artiodactyla; family Bovidae; genus Bison; species Bison bison. Next base: position 1,704,141 of record NW_011494866.1, on the reverse strand, counting down.
GAGTCAAAGTCATAACCCAAAGTGTAAGTCTGTGGATCAGGGCACCAGGTGCCATAGAGGATTCATGAATCTAAGATGAGCCATCACTCAGATCTCCCCTCTCCGTGAAGGCAATCTGATCTAACTTTTAAGACTCAGTCAGAACAGAAGTGTGTAAACATATGGTAATAAAATTCATTCAAGGTGAAGACTTTGATTCCAGCCAATGCTTTGCCTAATGGTATCAACTTTGTGCTGAGAAAAAAAAAGTCCTCCCTGGGTCTCTAACATTCCTTAATGTCTTTCTGAGTATGCCAAGAATGCACTTCTTCTTTACCTAGGCAACTTCTTAGACAACTGGGTACCATCTCAGAGCTCCTGTTTCATCAAATCTTGAATGTGCATTTCTAACAAGTTGCTTGCTGATGCTGAGACTTTTGGTGCACGAATCATACTTTGAGAATCACTTCATCAATACAATTCCTCATGAACAGTGGTACTCAAACTTTGCTGTATGTGTAAAAGCCAATTAAAAAACAAAATACAGAGGCCCTATCTTTGTAATATAATCAAGTCTGGGCCATTATGTTTTTACCAAATTTCCCAGAGGTTCTGATACCCACCAAAGTTTGAGAACCACTCCTTTAATTAATGACTTTTTCACCCCATTTGACAATGTCTAGAGATACTGTTGGTTTTCACAACCAGGGGAGAGTACAGTTGTACTACAGGCATCTAATGGGTAGAGGCCAGGGGTGATGTTAACTATGCTTTGCTGAACAAGATAGCCTCCCACAAGAAAGAATTATCCAGTGTAAAGTATTCATAGTGTACAAGTTGAGAAACCCTTGGATAGAACACGGTTTGAGCACTGCAAGTATTATTCAATTCCCTTACTTTACAAATGAGGAAACTTAGGCCCACAGGTCACATAGATAGGCAGTGTCAGACTAGCGTGCTTAATTTGATATACCAAAGCATAAAACTAGTATGCAGAATATCATGGAGCACTGTTTGATAGTAGCTTTGTTTTAAGAGAAAGAAAACAAATGACTTGAGAAAAGGAGCCATTGGAAATATAGATGTTGAAACTGCTGCTAAGGTGGGTATGAACTGAGAGCCTGCAAGTTTGCTTTTGTTCCCCATTCCTTACAAACTCAAAGAACAATCAAAGCACAAGAGAATCCATCCTAAAGTTCTAAGAGGGATTCAATCATTGTCTTTTTTTATTATCTTTGGAATAAGTCTTGACAGAAGATTGAATTTCCTTTTGACTTCTGTTTATAAGTCAACGGCATCATCGCACCCCTTGCATTTGGGAACCTCCAGCAGGAAGAATTCAGCAAAGGAAGGTCTTCAAATGCTTCTTATTTTCCCCAAATCAGGTACTTTCTTTTTTCCAAAGCTAATTTTTCACTTTCCTACAAAATCTTTATGGAGCAATAAAAAGTATGCTCAGACTTTAGCAGTAGACTCAATAGACACTTGACTCAATAGACACAAAATCTTTATGGAGCAATAGACACTAGACAATAGACAATAGCAATTGAGCAGTAGACTCAATAGACACAAAATCTTTGTGGAGCAATAAAAAGTATGCTCAGACTTTAGCAGTAGACTCAATAGACACAAAAGCAAATCTAATACTCGGTTATTTTGATCATGTGTAACCAGAGATCTTGCTTACCCCAAACATCTTTGATTCTCTTGAAATGAAAGGGATAATTCTCACTATGCAACAACCTGGGCCTGTTCAGCTGCTGTTGATTCTGGCCACAAGGGAACTGTTTGGAACATTTTTTTTCCCCTCTTATTCAAATAGCATCATCTGAAATTTTTTTTCCTCCAAATAAATTAGTGTGAAAGGCAAGCCACCAATAATCTGTCAACATAAGTGAGAAAGAGAAAATAAGGCTTCCCTGCAGGAAGAGGGATTTTTTTTTGAAAAATTAATATTTAACTTACATTTAAAATCAAACAGGAGCAGCCACATTCCAGGATTGTCTGTTCTTTCCAATTTCCTTAATAGCTCTGTCCCTGTGCTTACCTTAATTCCTGATTGAGATCTAAAATTCCAAATCAAATATAGCACTTGCGAATAGCCTGTTTCCACACTCTTGTCATGGAGGCATTCCAACTTCATTTCTCAGGAGACTCACATTTTAGTTGAACAAGAAAAAATAGTGAAATAAATAATAATAATTATTCCCCATAAATCTTGAGCTAAAAACACAATATAGATTGAAATTGAGAATTGGTGGGCCTTCCCTAATCCAGTGGGCTGGGCATCATGCCAGTTCTTTTCACAAACATTTAGTCACTTAACTTGCCAGGGTCTCTTTGAGTAAGGCATTAATTCATATTGTAGTTTCACCAATGAGAAAGTTGAGGCTTATAAAAGAAGCATGACTTACCAAAGGTTAGTTTGCAAGTTACAGGGCAAGGACCAAAGCTTATTTAGTGTTTCTCCCACCACACTACACTACCTCTTTCTAGGCCTACCTAAAATATTTTCATAGCTCCTCTCAAAATTCTGCTTTGGTTAAATTTATATATACCACATTTTTTATTTAGTTACCAACTTTGTTTTATGTTCCTCACTCAGCTAGACTCACAGACTCATAAAATTTTTCTGAAGAATAAGTGTGGACAAGGTGTGTATATGTGTGTAAAACCATATGTATTGGACAGAAGCTGAATATTACTGAAGTCAACACAGTCATAATGATGAGAATAAACAGGTTTAATCTATTCTTAGATTAGAGATGTCAGATAACTGTGCATAGATGCAAAGAAAAACTTACCAATAGGAAATTCTGGGAGAGATGACTCTGCATATGAGTGGTCTATCATTCTGAGATTGTATGTGTGTGTTTGTCGCTTAGTCATGTCTGATACTTTATGACCCTGTGGACTGTAGCCCACCAGGCTCACCTGCCCATGGAATTCTCTAGGCAATAATACTGGAGTGAGTAGCCATTCCCTGTTTCAGGGATCTTCCTGACCCAGGGACTGAACCCAGGTCTCCTGCATTGCAGGCAGATTCTTTACTGTCTGAGCTAGCAGGGAAGACCTATTCTGAAATCACTCTCATGCCATCTTTGAGATCCCTTTCCCTTTTCCATTCTTGAATTCTCCATGTGAGATCCCATATTTCAGGCTCAGCTCTGCTGCAATAATTAGAGGAGGTTTTCTCCCCTGGCAAAGACAGTTTCACAGTTCTTCTACCGGTCTACTCTGCCCTTGAAATTTGGTTTAGAAACTAATATCCTTGTCTTCTTCTGTTACAAGATATCTGGGTTGATAACTAATAACTTCTCTTTTTTTTTCCAACTACAATTTCTAAACCATTTGAGTAGATTCAGAAATGGAAACTTAAATTCCCCAATATTATCTTTGTTACTGAAAAGCAGTTTGGAGAACATGAGTTTTAATATGAGTAAATGGCCTTTCTGTACTTTCTGGGTGGCTCTGTGGTAAAGAATCCACTTGCCAATGCAGGAGATACAGGAGATGCAGGTTTGATCCCTGAGTCTGGAAGATCTCCTGAAGGAGGAAATGGCAACCCACTCCAACCCAACCCAAGACCCATTCTTACATGAAAAATCTCATGGACATAAGAGCTTGCAAGGCTACAGTCCATGGGGTTGCAAAGTGTCAGATATGATTGAGAACACATGTAAATGGCCTTTCTATTCCTTCTGCCACTTAAAGCCCTCAAATCACTTACCTGCCTATGCTCAGGCCAAGCTGGGCAACTTCTGAAACATTCTTCTAGAGATTTTCTCAAGACAAAGAGAATAGGGAATCCCTTCCAACACTTTACTTATTTAAATAGAATAATTATCACCCTACTTCCTCTGAAATGGATCCCTGCTTGCTGTGAGACTGTTTTTTAAAACAATCCCCCTATTCCCAGCATTTGGACATCACCAATACCATTAACCCTGGAGAAAGAAATAGCAACCCTCTCCAGTATTCTTGCCTGGAGAATCCCATGGGCAGAGGAGTGTGATGGGCTACAGTCCATGGGGTCACAAGAGTCAGACACACACGACTTAGTGACTAAACCAACCAATGCCATTAAGCTGCTTGGACCAATGCCTAGTTCTTGCTGACAGTGTCCTTAGAAGTGAGCTTTATCTGTCTGCTGTGGCTCCCTCTGTCTCTTCTTATAGCCACTCCTGAAGTTCACTGCTTTACTTTGGGCCAACTGGTTGACTTTCACCCTGCTGCTTGCTGATTCTGTTATTGCTAAGCCTGGTCCACCAAAGTGTTTCTGATCTATTGTCCAACCTTCCATCCATGTCCGATTTACTCTACCTGTGACTGGTTTCCAAGCTGACACCAGAACCTGTCCTGGCTACAGCAGAGTTGCAGATATTCTCATCTCTTTGGTCTCAGCTTCATGGGGAAAGGATAGAGAAGACCACTTCAAAATGAAACATATTCCTTTCCAGCAAAAACATCCTGTTGAAGTTTCCACATTTTGCCTCAGGATCTAGATGGAAAGCTAAATGTAGAAAACACAGGAAGAAATATTGACATAAAGCTATCACTTCTTTGGTAGGGAATTTACCTTAAATTCCCTCAAAGCATTAAACTTTCATCTTTGTTCAGGTTCAGCTAATGCTAATTGAAGACATTTAATTAGCTGGAGACATTTTGTGATTTTATTTGTTTCTTTGGAGTTGGGATTTAGGGGAAAATTAAGGATATATAATTACATAACAGTTGAACCGGACATAAAACAATGGACTGGTTCCAAATTGGGAAAGGAGTTTGTCAAGGCTGTATATTGCCACCCTGCTTACTTAACTTATATGCAGAGTACATTATGTGAAATGCCAGGCTGGATGAAGCACAAGCTGGAATCAAGATTTTCAGGAGAAATATCAATAACTTCAGATATGCAGATGACACTACCCTTATAGAAGAGAGCAAAGGGGATCTAAAGATCCTCTTGATGCAGGTGAAAGAGGAGAGTGAAAAAGTTGGCTTAAAGCTCAACATTAAAAAAACTAAGATCATGGCATCCAGTTTCATCATTTCATGGCAAATAAATGAAGAAACAATAGAAACAATGACAGATTTTATTTTCTTGGTCTCCAAAATCACTGAAGATGGTGACTGCAGCCATGAAATGAAGACACTTGCTCCTTGGAAGAAAAGCTATGACCAACCTAGACAGCATATTAAAAAGCAGAGACATTATTTTGCCAACAAAGGTCTGTCTAGTCAAAGCTATGGTTTTTCCAGTAGTCATGTATGGATGTGAAAGTTGGACTATAAAGAAAGCTGAGCACCAAAGAATTGATGCTTTTGACCTGAGGTACTGGAGAAGACTCTTGAGAGTCCTTTGGACTGCAAGGAGATCAAACCGGTTAATCCTAAAGGAAATCAGTCCTGAATAGTCATTGGAAGGACTGATGCTGAATCTGAAGCTCCAATACTTTGGCCACCTGATAAGAAGAGCTGACTCATTAGAAAAGACCCTGAGGCTGTGAAAGGTTGGAGGCAGGAGGAGAAGGGGATGACAGAGGACGAGATGGGTGTATGGCATCACTAATTTGGTTGGCATGAGTTTGAGCAAGCTCTGGGAGATGGTGAAGAACAGGGAAGCCTGGCGTGCACAATCCATGGGGTCCTAAACAGTTAGACATGACTGAGTAACTAAACAACATGATTATATAAACTTTGCAAATGTAGAAATTTTGGTAGAAAAAGTGAAAAGTTCACAGACCAAATAAGTTAGGGAGTCCCAACTTGAATGAGTCCAGAGCCCACTTTCCTGAAGCTCTTTTCCTTCTCCTGTTAGGGTCTCTAGAGGATTTTTTTTTTTTTTTAAGTACCTGGTGATAGAGGTTTTGTTCTAGATAACTTCTTTAGCCTTTCCGGTAACCTCCAAACTAGCTTCTGGTAGGATAACAGGGAAATTAAAAAGTCAAATATTTGTCAATAAAACCTCAGTTGCCTTCCCTGGTGGCTCAGATGGTAAAGAATCTGCCTGCCAATGCAGGAAACCCTGGATCAATCCCTGCTCAGGAAGAGCCCATTGAGAAGGCAATCACAACCCACTCGGGTATTCTTGCCTTGGAAATCCCATGACAGAGAAACTTGCTGGGCAACAGTCCATGGTTCACAAAGAGTTGGAAACAACACTGCCACTTTCACTCAAATTCTCAGCTACTAAGATCTCCTGAATTCCAGAGTGGATGCTTGTCTCTGTCACACTGTCTGCTTTGCCCACACATATCACCATTTTCCTCTTTTTGGACCATCTCCAACAATGTCCACATCACAAATCATCCAGCCTCTTTTACTCTGCATGATGGCATCCCTGTTTCTCCAGATAACATCTAGATGAGCCTCTGTCAGGTCTGCTGAGCCTTCTCCCCTGTTCTGTTCTCCAGTGTCTGATAAGTACTAGCAGGCCTCCCAAACTGCTGCAGGATGAAGTGAAGTTGCTCAGTCGTGTCTGACTCTTTGCGACCCCATGGACTGTAGCCTACCAGGCTCCTCTGTCTATGGGATTTTCCGGGAAAGAATACTGGAGTGGGCTGCAGGATGAGGTCTCTCCAAGTCTCAAGAAGATGTATCATCCTTCCCCATCCTAGCCCAGAAAGTTCAGTATCTCATTAACAGCTTTGTCTGTGGCAAAACTAAGATAAATTGCTTTGAAGGTAATAAAATAATGTAACATATAATTTTTTATTTTAAATATATATATATAAAATATCAGTGCCCCATATTTTACCAGAATTTGATTTGCTGACACAAAGATCGACAATTTATATGATTTAATACCAACTATAGAATAAAAGGAAAATTCAGAGAAGAGGCAACATATAGTATATAACCTGGTAGGAAAAAGAAAAAAGTTTGTTTTTCTATTGAATAAAGAAAGGTATCCTCTGCAGAATTTTTCAAACTGTTCAGTAAAACTTAGTTGTCAAAATAAAATTAGCAAAGCTAAAATACCAAAATATAAGCTTTTTTAAAATAGATTATTTTGCATATCACATTGATTTTAAAGAATATATTCGAACAAAAACATTGGCAGAACTTGCCATAAAACTCACCAATGTGGCTCTGCTGGAGAACTTGTCACTCACTGTATTGGAATACTTTAGATTCTGACTTTAAGACTCATTTTGGCTCCCCTGAAAATAGACTCCAGCTTCTCGATTACCTGGCCACCTGTGCCTCCTCTGCAGCCTGGCTGAGTGCCTGCCTGTGGTTTCTTTAACCATGCTGCCCTGGTTAACCAGTACACTCCTACTGATTCTATTCCAAATTGCCTTTCATTAGCAGGACCTGACCTTGTGTAGATTATCCAAATGGAAATTTGTTTTAGAAATCCCTAATGAACATCATCCTCTTATCCTTTGGGGAAGAAAGAGATTTACAAGATCTTAACACTGTGTTCTAGAAAATATTATTTGAAGGAGTGAATTAAATGAATGTGTTTCCAAAGAAACACGTGCATAGTATAACCCTGGACAGAAAGTCTGAATGCCCTGGATCTGACTCTGGCTCAGCTGTGATACTGTAGGCAAGACATTCCTTCCTGGATCTCCTTTACCTCCAGTCACTAAAAGAATTTGTGGAACCGGACTTCTGAGTTGCATTCCAGCTCTAAGTAATTTCTGATTCTTTCATTTTAAAAGTGTAATATTATCACATTCTTAGTGGTTTTCCAAAGAATTGCTTCCTTTCTTCCTACATTTATCTCTGGGATAAAGCTAAACTCTGATTCCCAAGCAAATTTCCAACCTCCCTCTGGGATCATTAAAAGTCTCATCTTACTCAGAGGCCAGCCTTAGCCAGTAGGGCAGGAAACTGGAGTTATTGTTTTGAGGCAACGCATAAGTAAGTAAGTAAGTGTTAGTTGCTTAGTCATGTCCAACTCTTTGTGACCTATGGACTGTAGCCCTCCAGGTTCCTCTGTCCATGGGATTCTCCAGAAAGAATACTGGAGTGGGTTGTCATCATCGAGGAAGATGATCTTCCTGACCCAGAGATCAAATCCTGGTCTTCCTCATTGCAGGCAGATTCTTTACCTTCTGAGTCACTAGGGAAGCCCATAGCAGAGTAACAATTCCAGGCACTGAAGAACTGATCCATATGTCCCCACTCCCTGGGGAATCTCCAGCTTCAGTCTATCCAGCATATGTATTCTCGGCTGTCTTCCTGCTTCTAACCCCAAGAAAGAATCATGAAGATAATCCAGGATTAGAGAAAATAATGAGTAGAGGTACAGCTACCCTATTCTCCCATCTCAGTTGAAAAATGGAGAAGATTAAGACCCAAATTTAGTATAAAGTGACTCAATTGAAAAAAAACTTGATAAATAATTGACCAAACCAATATCTTAACTCCTCTCCTACTGAGTCCAATCCTTTTGTCACCTTACCCTTGGAAGAGGTCAGAATGTAAGTAGTATTTTTACTTGAGTCAATTTGCTTTTGGAGGAAGGGACAGTTTGTGTTTACAATTTAACTTAAATTTATCTTATCACTTTAACATAATTATCTCCAAACAACTTTCAAATTTTTTATCATAAATTTTCAGACACTGTGAAATATAGATATTTATACATATGATATATATGTGTGTGTGTGTGCGTATGCTTAAAAACTTTTTAGATAACTTTTTCCTCTTTGTTTCAATGTTGTAAATTAAATAAAGTACATTTAAGAAATAAATAAATAATGTAGATTAAGTAAAATCTCCATTTTTCCCCACTTCAGTACTAAGTACCTACAGGAAAATAGGGGACCCTAACTTGACATTCTGCATCTCAAAGACTGCTAGACCTTGGATTCTACCATGCTAAGTATAATCATATTTTTATTCATTAAACAAATGTGTTGATAGCCTTCAACATAGACACTCCAGATGTTGTATCATATGCTGATTCCATTTATGATACCAATGTTCTGGGAAGGATTTGTAGAGAAATTTTGCATATTATTTTATACTCAAAACTGAATCTTTACAAAAAAAAAAGGGTCTTCCTTAACTTACTTTCCAGAACCAACTTCAAGTGACACTTGGATGTTTTATGGAGTCAAGAGTACTTTGAAAGAATACTCTCATTAAAAATATTGCAGTGACTGAAGCCAACCTTCTAATGGGTCAGAGACTTTCCTTTTGACTCATGAATAATTATTTCATGTATAATAATATTACTTTTTAAAAAATAGCATCATCTTAATTTTTGTCATACTTGAGCATTTTCAAAATCCTTCTCTACACGTAAAATGATAGATTCTGTCTCGTCACCTGGTCTGGTCTCCTGGGCATTTCCTATTCAAAGGTTTTGGGTCACATTGCAAAGCAAGGGAAATTCAAAATCTCACTCAGCTGCTAAGACTACTTCTGGCAAACCAGAGGCAATATACTCGCCCATATCCAGAGACTGAATACTCCAAAGCAATCCATCCCTCCTCTTCTTCCAAACTTCATTCCATCTCTCATTAGAAACTTTAGCCAGGAGAGAAATAATTTTATTAAAGTAATATACTTAACTTTCTGAAGGTATTGTTGCATGTTGAGAGTTAAACTTAACCAAAATGAGTCTCAAATGTTGGGATATATGAAAGAGTTACTGTTGAATGTCCTATTCCTCTATTTTTTCCCCCACATCATTCCTGATATACCCACAAGAAAACAAGACTGACTTCCACACTGAACATCTGAAAGACTGCCAGACCTCAGATTCTATCAGACAAAATTGGAAATTCTCTGGAGATCTGCTTCTGTATTATTTCACAAGAGCAGAAAAGAACAGATGAAAATAGCAGCTTATCCTCAGCATCCCATTTTAATCAGCAAAACTTACAACCCTTTCCTTGGAAGATTATGACATAATTGTTGAAGGCTTTCTGAAAAGACTTAGAGACATTAAAAATCAGAGATAAAATTTTTTTTCATTTATTAATTTTTCCACAAGTGGCATTAATCTTAAGAGGGTCTCTCATCTGACATTTTAAGAACAGTTCAATGAAGCCAAATTATATATTTATTCATAATCTTGATTCTTTTTCCATGAGTATAAATAAAAATTTTTCAAATGTTCCTTATACTGAGCAGATCAGGACCTGAGGATTTCCATCATTTTCAATCCCACAGTGAGTCTGGAACTAAGTCAGCAAATGAAGCTGGGTAACTAGCTATCTGATGGTGGTGAGCCAAATCACCAGACTCCTCCAGCAAGCTTGTCCAAAACTCCCACTACCTTCCCTTCCTGCCACGACCACACACTGACCTACCATTCAAAGCAGAAAATTGAAGAGGTTATCATGAGCATCAGTCTTCACAGAGACAATCTGGCATAGTTAAAACTCACACTATGTTCTGGAATGAGAGAAGCTTTTGAGATTAGTTAGTGCTTTTAAGATCCCAGATTCAACTGAAGGCTGCCAGGCCTAGATTGGAAAGTTAACACACAAGCATATAATCGCTGATGGCTAATCTAGCATGGAAATACACTTTTGAAGATAAAGCCTTTGCTTGGGAGAGAGACCTAGTCAGGATTGAGGTTTGAACTCTTTCTTTCTAATTTGCTTGGGTTTCTCAGGTGCGTTAGTGGTAAAGAATCCACCTGCCAATGCAGGAGACACAAGAGACTGGTTTGATCCCTTGGTCAGGGAGATTCCCTAGAGTAGGCATCCCATTCCAGTATTCTTACCTGGTAAATTCCATGGGCAGAGGAGCCTGGTCAGCTACAGTCCACAGGACCACAAAGAGTCTGACATGACTGAGTAATCCATCCAGTTGCTAATTTGCTTAGATTGTTAGACTGCAATCTGTGGGATGCATAGAGGTACTTAGAGTGCCTGAAACCTTTTGAAACCTCTGCTCCCACTTCAGCCAGAGTTCTTAGATTTTATTTGCATATAATGCATTAGAAAAAAAGATACTGTGGTTTGAAAAACTCTTATTTCAAAGATACCACATTTTCAAGCAACATAACCTCATAAAAGACCAGGCAGGATCTGACAAGAAGAGATTCCTGAGGACAAAGAAAACATATACATAACTTCTCAAGGGTCCAAAGTTGAAAACATCAACATTGTTCATTTGCACGAGACTTCATAAATTGGAAATAAATTGTTTTTGCTTTTATTTTCCATTGCATTTGTGATATGCTCATATTTCTGTGGAAGAGAATATTATTTGCTTCTAGGCTACAAGTCAAGATGCCCAAGAAAACAAAGCACCCTGAAGTCAGCAGCTCTGAATCTGAATCCAGCGTATCTATTGTCTGAAGATTGATTGAGACACAATGAAAGTTCAACAAAGCATCAGGGATGGACTCTAAAAAATAATTTTACATCCAAAAGGCAAGTCAGATAAACTCGCAAAAACAAAGACAAAGCCACTAAGTAAATCCAGCCTACTTTCTCTGGGAACACTATGTAAGAGAAAGTATGCCTTTATCAAGCTTTTCCCCTCAATTTCATTTGTTCTTTTCTGGTCTTCATATCATTAAATTTACCAATATCCATCTAGTTATTCAAACCAAAAATTCTAAAAATTATTCTTGAGATTTATTTTTCCTCATACTCAATAGCTAATCACTTAAATTAAAAAATATATTTATTCATTAAAATTTTAAAATACATCTCTAATTCATTCCCTTTGTCTCCAATCCAGGCCACCACTCTAGAGTAATCACCATAAACTGTCACTTGGTGAATGGAAACAGCCCTTATCTTCTGGTATCCCAGTTTTCTAACTGTTCTTCAATTTATTCTCCATACAACAATAAAATGATCTATTAAATTCATGTAAATGTAATTTTGTCATTCCCCATTTTAATATTCTTCAATGTTTTCCCATTGTAGTTGAGGTAAAATGCAAAATCTTTAATTTTTCTGCAAGGTAATACATGATCTAGCCAATGCCAAATTCAGTCTTATTTCTTGCAAATTTCTTCCTAATTTCTACTCTATCTATACTGGACACCTTTCATTTTCTTAAATGTACTCCAATATTTCACACCTCATATTGTTTCAACATGTTACTTGCTCTGTTTTAGAATTCTCCCCATCCTTCAGTTATTTTGGGCTTCAAATTCACTGCAGATGGTGACTGCAGCCATGAAATAAAAAGACGCTTACTCCTTGGAAGAAAAGTTATGACCAATCTAGGCAGCATATTAAAAAGCAGAGACATTGCTTTGCCAACAAAGTTCCATCTAGTCAAGGCTAGGTTTTTCCAATGGTCATGTATGGATGTGAGAGTTGGACTATAAAGAAAGCTGAGTGCTAAAGAATTGATGCTTTTGAACTCCAACTGTGTTGGAGAAGACTCTTGAGAGTCCCTTGGACTGCAAGGAGATCCAACCAGTCCATCTTAAAGGAGATGGGTCCTGGGTATTCATTGGAAGGACTGTTGTTGAAACTGAAACTCCAATACTTTGGCCACCTGATGTGAAGAGCTGACTCATTGGAAAAGACCCTGATGCTGGGAGGGACTGGGGGCAGGAGGAGAAGGGGATGACAGAGGATGAGATGGTTGAATGGCATCACCGTCTCAATGGACATGGATTTGGGTGGACTCTGGGAGTTGGTGATGGACAGGGAGGCCTGGCATGCTGTGGTTCATGGGGTCGCAAAGAGTCGGACAGGACTAAGCGACTGAACTGAACTGAACTGATGGTAAGGGTTGGAAGGAACAAATAGTCAACAAACATTGACTTTGAAATTTTGGATGAAGTTGGATTTTGTATTATGAGTTGAATTACATCCATGTAAAACATAATGTATAATTTGAACTGATAAAATAAGCAAATATTTGTAAAGGATATCAAATTGTGAGAACTTTACATCTGCAAATATTTTACATCTGTGTATCTAAATTTTGTTATTAAACATTCTTTTTCCAGAAAACTGATTAAAAATCAAAGCACCCAAGGTCTATGTTTTACATACACAGTAACAATCCAAGATTAAATTCCAAAAATCCTCTGAAAAGGCTCTGTTTTTAATGGAAAAAACAGGAAAACAAAATTCCTCTCTTTTATTCAACATATAGCAAATAAAATTCCAGCAGAATCAAAGTTAAATATAAAATCTGTAGTCATAAGGAAATAGGAAAAAAATAAAAGTCAATGTTTGATCTGTGAGGGAGGAATTTCTGAAACATGAAAACTAGTAAGTTACAAAGTAAAAGATTAATAGATTTAATAACATTTTAATATGAAAATTATAAATGATTTATTCTGAAATTTTTCAAAGTAAATTATACACAGAGGATTTTTGTCTTAAATATAAAGAATTATTATAAATAATAAGCTGAATATTTCAAATGTTAAAGAGCAAAAGACATCCTAAGAAACCAAAAGAAAGAAAAAACAAATAGCATTTGAAAAAATGTTAAACTTTTTGAAATACTCCATTTTCAGTCATCAAATTGGTGACATGTTTAAATAATAGTGACTGAAAATTCTATGAATTATTCTTCTCATTCACTCTGGGAAGGATTATAAATTCTTCTGGATCTGTGAACTTCCAAAATTCAAAGGGTTTTCATCTCTTGTTAGTTGGCAAAACCAGACTTGAGCTGATAGAAGGTTTCTGAAAATTATAATTTATTCTACTTAGCGAGAGTATTAACACATTTTGTTTAAGGAATATTAGTGTATTGCATTGAAGTTTCTCTATACCTGAAGAAGAATATTGGGCTTCTGAGGTGGCCCAGTGGTAAAGAATCTGCCTGCCAATGCAGGAAACACGAGAGACGTGGGTACGATCCCTGGGTTGGGAAGATCCCTTGGAGTAGGAAATGGCAACCCCCTCCAGTATTTTTGCCTGGAAAATTCCAAGGACAGAGGAGCCTCATGGGCTATAGTCCATGAGGCAGCAAAGAGTTGGACATGACTGAGCATCTGAGCAAACACAGAGCACACATATACACACAAAGAAGGATGAAACCTAATCATACTATCTTCCTAAAATCCTAAGATTTCTGAATTCCAGAGCATATATGACTCTAAGGATAAGGAGTTGTGTTAATTTTGGGAAGAGGAACCATTTTTCAGCAGTTTGGCTAATGTCTTAATACACTTAGGAATTTATTCTAAATAAAACTAGTTCAATAATATGCAAAAATATTTATAAGTAAGGATATCCATTAGTGTTATATCTAATATTAAAAAATTGAAAATAACCTTTAAGTTCATTAATAGGAGAATGTGAGATAAACAGTGGTGCCAACATATGCTGAATACCATACTAAAAACATACATTCAAGCAAATTGGATGACAGGTATAAGAGTTGATGTAAGAACAAGACACAAAAGTTTGCATGAAATAATAGTACCAACTGTATATTTATTTAAAAAACATATTTGAAGGAAATTATTAACTCTAAAAAAGTAGAATTATGGGTTGTTTCAATGTTTTTAAAACTTCACACTTATATTTTATAAATCCTCCATGAATAACATATGACAACTGCAAGCAGACATAAGTGATTGTCATTTAATTTTAAATTTTTAGAGTCTTTCAATTACTTAATCTCAGAATTTTAAAAATAGAGTTGCACCTTAGATGTCTTCAGTAATATTTTCATGGCTGACTTCCTGACTTGATTAAATCACAAGCCATATATTAGCCTTTGAAACTAAAAGAAAATACTTTTCATTCAGCAATTATTGACTCAAGCATATATTTCAAAGTATTTGGTATTATTTGTCATTTATTGTAATGGAATGTCAAAAAGCCTCAGACATGGTTAAAACCTTAAGATTAAATGTTATAATGTTTACAACGTCACCTTCTGTTTCTATAGCTTCTTAGAGTTTGTCAAGCATTTTCATGTATGTTTTCTAATGTGCTCTTTATGTGCATTTCTGTGATTCTGGAGTTTATAAAAAGAAGACTTCATAAATGCAAAAAAGCAGAAAAAATGACATAAATTTCTGTTTTCACAATCTGGTGTTAATAACTATTAACATTTGCCATTTTTATAAATAAGAATAAAAATTCTCTAGACAAAATGTTTCCTGAATGTATGTACACATATGTACATATATACATCGCTCCATGAACAATATATAATCTTTGTGTGTGTTTCAGGGTTATTTTAAATTTTATACAATTTTATACTGAACGTATTGTTTTGCCCCTTATCCTTATTTCAGTATTATAAGTTCTATCCTTATTACACACATACACACACACTTGCCATTTGTGTAAACTAAACAAATTTTATTGTCATTTGCTCTTCAAAATAATCTTATAAGTTATACAAGACAAAAGTTTTCATCCCACTTTACAGATATTTACTGAGTTACCAAGATGTATGACAAGAGGCTTTACTGGAATTGTTCTAACCTTAGTCCAGTGTTCAGAATTTCTTCTCCAACAAAAAGCAACTTTAGATAGAAAAGCCAGACTTACATAAACGTAGAAACTTACTACTAGTTACAAGTCATGTTGCCCTAGAGAATATCTGGAGATGTGTCTCTTTTTCAGGGACTAAAAGCAGGAAACAATGACTTCAACTTTTATTAGTATAAGTCATATATTGAATTCATGACATAAATATGTTGCTGCATGTATTTTTTTCACTGTCATTTACATTTTAATCAATGGGAGTAAGTCTTCCCAGGCCTTGCATAACAGATCCACAGGTCTCATGATTTCAGTTCTGGTCTTTGTTGTTCTTAAGTCACTAAGTCGTGTCCGACTCTTTTTCTACCCCATGGACTGTAGCCTGCCAGGCTCCTCTGTTTATGGGATTTCCCAGGCAAGGCAACGGCACCCCACTCCAGTACTCTTGCCTGGAAAATCCCATGGACGAAGGAGCCTGGTAGGCTGCAGTCCATGGGGTCGCTGAGGGTCAGACACGACTGAACGACTTCACTTTCACTTTTCACTTTCATGCATTGGAGAAGGAAATGGCACCCACTCCAGTGTTCTTGCCTGGAGAATCCCAGGGATGGCGGAGCCTGGTGGGCTGCCGTCTATGGGGTCACACGGAGTCGGACATGATTGAATTAACTTAGCAGCAGCAGGCAAGAATACTAGAGTGGAAGCCATTTCCTTCTCTAGGGAATATTCCCAACTTCCCAGTCTTCTCAGGGATGAAAACGGTGTCTCGCATTGGCAGGCTGATTCTTTACCACTGAGCCACCAGGGCATAAAGAGAGTCTGAATTTAGATATTATAATGTTCTATCCAAGATACTGGACAAATTTCTGAACAAAATTTCTGTTTCTTGACAAAGCAGCTAGTTGATCCCTGACCAAGTCTAGATCTATTTCAGGCTGAAGACCTTCATTGGGGAAGGGGCTGGGCTGAGCATGGTAAGTTCCTTCTGCTTTCTCTTCCCTTCCTGCTTCCTTTTTTGTCACCAGCTATTTACAGATTTCCTTCTACCAGAATGTCAGCAGGAAAAGAAGGGAAGAGCAAGGATAGCACTTTTCTTACTGGGGTTTCTGTCATTCATAGGGTGAATGATAAGAGCCAAATCTTTTCCTGGTTAACTTTTCATGAGTTCTGTGGACGTCCTTTGCTAGATCTCTCATTTACTTTTTTCTGGATAACTCTAATCCAGGTGGCTAGTATTCGCAATTCTTTCTTCAGCACCTGGTTATCTAGGTTACACGTTCAGTCTCTTCCTTGAGGTCTTCTTGCCATTCCAGGCAACCCTTTTGGAGAGGACCAAGAAGACCCTTTATTGGCATTCTCTCATATGATCTTTACTTGAACCTTTGAAATATTCAAGCATCCCAAAGCCCTTAGTAATGGATCCCAATGCAGAAGCCCTTTGGGGACGCTCCCCACCAAACCTGAACTACTTTGTCCTTTAGAATTCCTTGTTAGCAGCTTGATAAAGTTTTCTCAGGAAAGAGGCAGGCACAGTGTTTTGTACTGCCCCGTTTTTGAGGACACATTTCAAAGTTCTTTCAGGTATAACCTCCTAAAGCTTGGGGTAAAATGTTAACCATGTCCCTCCCCTCAAATGGGTGGGGTGAAGATTTAGAACATAACAGGATGTTTCCAAAGAAAAGTCTCTGCAAATCCCCTCATCACACTTTCTCTTCCAGTCTTTTTAAATTTTTTTATTCTTGATCTGTCTGAGCGATTTCATGGCTCCAGTATCATTTCAGGTAAAAAACGTGTTGATAAGAAGGGGTTTGCTTTATACTTTGGTAACCAATATTTATATTATTGGCCCCTTAGTCAAAATGAAGAGGGAAAATCTCATTCTAATTTCCTGCATCATCTGAACAAGGGACACAGGCTAATCATTGAATCACTCTGCAATTTCCACCTCATTTAAAATGAAGTGTAAATGACGTATGAGATAGTAGTAGTATTTAATTCATAGGATTGTTGTGATTATTAAATGAGTTAATACATGTAAGGTTTTAAAACATGTCTGGCTTGTCATAAGAACTTTGTAATGCTATTATTTAACTGTGAAACTTTCAGTTATAAATTGAATGTCATAAGGATGCAAAATACAGCATGGTAACTATAATCAATAATAATCTTTTGCATATTTAAAGTTACTAAGAGAGTAGATCTTAAAAGTTCTCATAACAGGAAGAAATTGTATATCATGGTGGATATTAACTAGATCTAATGAATGGTGATCGTTTTAAAACATACACAGATATTGAACGGTGTTGTATGCCTGAAACTAATATAATGTTATATATCAATTGTACCTCAAAAAATAAAAAAGACAAAGCAGAAGAATTTAACTCAGTTGCCATTTTCCTAACAAGTTTTTCCTGATTTATTGTCAGTGTTACGTGCCTTCTTCGGTGTTCCCAGAACAACTTAGGTGCATCTGTCTCTTTCTGTTTTCAAATTCATGTACCACATTCCTATAAATAGGTGTTTATATATATGTTTTGCTCTTTACTCTTTTAAGCCAGGGATTTTGATTTATTTTTGTTTCCCAAGCATGTCTGATGGATGCACAAGTGAACATGACATATAAGATGGCTAGACACTCAAAAATAAATAGATCCATTTGCTTAATATTGTCAGTAGATCATCAGCTTTGCTGAGGTAGATGAACGAATAAAACCTGAATAGCAAACAAGTCTCTGAAAGCTCTAAAAAAGCACAGAAATATGCACAGTTTACACATGACAGTGCCAATATTTTCCTATTAAAGCCCTAAGAATTTATAACAAAAACAGACTAAGGAAGCATTGGATCTTACTGAATGTTTAATGATACAAGGTTGTGTTCAGGAAGGAAAGCACAAAGTTGATAATCATCCTACGTGATAATTTGTTGAAAGAAATATCAGTCTAAGAAGTGGAGATAGCCATTGATCCCTATTGCTTTTGGATAATTCCAGCTAGTCAATATTCTTTAAACTTCAAAAAAACAACATGGATACGCAAATAGATCAAAGAAGCTAGATGATGAAACTATTG
This sequence comes from Bison bison bison, assembly GCF_000754665.1. Classification (NCBI taxonomy): domain Eukaryota; kingdom Metazoa; phylum Chordata; class Mammalia; order Artiodactyla; family Bovidae; genus Bison; species Bison bison. The sequence continues at coordinate 1,685,741 of NW_011494866.1, read as the reverse complement.
AGTATTAACACTGAAAGTTATGATAAAGTTACGATAAAATTATAAATAATAATTATAATTGCTTTATACTTGGAATGACTAAAGATGAGACTACAATAAATAGAGTTAAATCTAGTACAATTACATCTTTTTTATTTTATTTCATAAACAAATTTTAGTATTAAATTAATTCCTTAAAATGTTATAAGGTTATTTGGGACTGAAAGTCACTCAAACAAATAAAATTGATTTCTTTGATATTCTAAAAGAATTTATTTTTTCAATATTTTTCAAATGGATACTTTCTTCAATGGTACAAGGCAGCTGCTAAAAACATTAGCAATCATTAAGAGAAAATAATAGTGAAGAAGAGTTTTGCTTTTTTATGTGTTTTTCCTCTTCAAGCCAAAATGTTCCTATTTGGTTCCATCAGATCTGAAACTTGGGAATGTTTTCAGCCATAAAAAATAAAGTTATATTAACTTGTAATTCTCCATGAATTCCTCTCTGTAGCACGGATAACTACTTTGTAAGCTATGTTGAAACTTTAAATATGTCTTCTTATGGAATTGTTATCCTGCCTACTTCAGTCCTAGTAAGTCCTGGTAATTCCCTTTAAAGGCCTGGATAGTAATATGAGATATGGGAAATGAATTAGAATCATTCTGCCTTTGCTTTGCTATTTGATTTTGGACAAGTTATTCAAGCTCAGCTTTAGTTATAAAGTGGGCATTTGTTTATTATTGGTAAATTGGAGATGAATACGTTTATATCCCAGAGTTATTTTAAAGATTAAGGTCAATCTTCATTCAAGTGCTCTGGAAATACCCTATAACAATAAAATTATTGCCTTAAAAATAGATTTTGATTCCAAGGAACAGAAATTAGTTCAAATAGAGGAGGGATGAGTGGGCAGTACTCTGCAGGGAGGGCCAGAGTGAAGCGGGTTCAACTTTCCTCTGTTCCCAACTTGGGATATATTAATATATTCAGTCCAGCTCAGAGAGACTTACCCCATAACTGAGCAGGTTTAAGCACACTTACTTGGTATATGAAAACTTGAAGCTCAGGGAAGACATTTAATGAACTCACAGTGTTGACTAGATGTTTAAATCAGAAGTACAGAAAGGATGATATTTCTCTTTACACTAGAGCAGCTCTTCCTAAGAAATCATTAGCTGGCCAAGGTACAGAGTTACTTCTATGGAAAACAGCTCTGAGCACGTAGATGGTCCTCAGGTCCTGCTGATGTAGAAGCCACAGACCACCTATAGACTACTCCAAAGGATGGAGCCCATGAAGCATCTTCATCCCCTTTCTGTTTTCATAATCCTTCCTCTTTGGACTTTCTCTTTGAGAAGTTCTCCTTCAGTTTCTTGTCCTGCATGGGCTTAATACTAATCAGAAAAAGTTTAATGGCCAGTCAGATGGAACCTTAAGACCTAGCAATACAAAATACATTTTATACCCTCATTGAATGCATGGGGTCAAATCATTAGAAACACAACTGCTACTCTTTGCCATCTGTGAGGGCAAAAGAGTGATTCATTTCCTTCTTGATACATCAAGAGGTGACAACTGTGGATTCCTGATAAGGCAGCAAAATAAGTAAATACATAAAAATCCAAACATAGGTAGCTTCCCAGATGTTCAAGTGAAGAAATAAAGTACTAAACTTAGACCTCTCAGACAGTAGAATGCCAAGTAATAGGGAGACTATCTCTCAGCGGCCACACCATTTTTCTCACTGCTTTTTCTCTCTAAATATGTTTGCTCCTTTTCCTCATTTATTATCCAGCTCCCTTGATATATTCATCTTGCACATAGTTCAGTATGATCATTATTCCTGGCTATACATTATGACTACTTAGGTCTATTACCTATCCACTGTTCGCAACAATCTCTGTGTCTCAGATTAGAGAGACAGTTATTATCCCAGATTAGTCTCAACTCTCTGAAAATACCAGCAAGATAACCCAATGACCACCAAAGTAGCATCTTGATAAAGGAAAGTAGAGTTTGTTGTTGTTGTTCAGTCACTAAGTTGTGTGTGATTCTTTGCAGCCCCATGGATTGCAGCATGCCAGGAATCCCTGTTTTTCACTGTCTCCCAGAGTCTGTGGGTTGGTGATTCCATCCAACCATTTTATCCTCTGCAGCCCCCTTCTTCTTTTGCCTTCAATCTCAGGATACAGATGAGGATTTGAAGGTGTAGTTTAAGGTAGATTGAAAAGTTTGTGACATACAGTTTAGGGTTGATGGACACAAAGAAGTAAGAGTTTCTAAGGGTGCTGAATAGTCTTCTGATGAATCTACAGAAGTTACCTATTGTTCTAAGATAGAGTCAGAGTAGTTGAGCAATTAGTTGTTGGGATAAATGGATTTGGAAGGTAGTTATTGAAACAAACATGAAAGTCACTTGGAACTTCATCCTTTTGGACCAGAGTTTCCTGAACTCATGTTAATTTAGACAGTAACCTGTGTATTTTCAATAGTTTTCTGTTCTCAATTCTCAATGCTGGCTGTTATTAGAATCACTTGGAGAAGGGAGGGAATTAAAACACACAAATCATTCCACATTGGGATATTTAAATGTTTATCTTCAGGAGAGATTCTTGGACATTGGTAATTTTTAAAAAAAAATTTCCCAAATGACTCTAACATTCAGGTGTGTAGTAAACCAATGACCCAGAACATCTTTTGAAGCCAGGCCACATAAGTCAGATATATCTGGTCACCCAGTGGTTTTGTTGGTTTGTTCAGCTGTCCATCAGTGGTGGTGAGGGAAGAGGGGAGGAGGATGCCAGGACATGTAAAATATGAGACTGATCCTTCTACGGGCAGTGGGTGTGGCAGGTAACTGGAAACTTGTCTGCTAAGAGGTATTTATCATTTCTAGGGAGTGTCTGATCTGAGTTGAACCATGGTTTGTACACGCCACTTACATTTTTTATCCAGGTGTTAAAAGACCAACACCCCTGGAAGTCATAGGGGTTTGAACTGCCAGGACATGAGTGTGTAAAGAGCCTGTGTAGGCTGGATACCCCAGGTGCCATGGTTGCTGTTGATGACTAGAAATGGGTGGAGGCAGCAGAGGGAATCTTGTTTTGTTCCTGGAGTGTGGCCCAGAAGCACCAAAGAACAGACGTTGAAAAGATGATGAATCAGCTAATCACTGTGGTAGTGCTAGATTATGGTCAGAAAAAGGCAGTGGGAAACATTAAAGGAAAATGGACAAGTGGGAGAAAGGCTGGGGTCTGTTAGGACAGAGAATGGGTTTAAACCAGTGTTCCATGGTACTCTTGCTGGAGAAGGATAAACAAAGCAGGATAGAAATGAGGCACTAGGGAGAGCAGCAGAAAGAATCCAGTCATGCAGCAACAGAGAAGAAAAAGGATTCAGTAGGGGATGGTTGCTGGAGGTATTTTGATCTCAGACTACTTGACAAAGGTAAAATTGTAAAGACTATATATGATACCAGCCACAGTTAGCACGGTATAGTAGGTTCATAGCAGAAAGTTGGAAGAGACAACCTTTCAGTGTTTTCCTCAGTGAGACAAAAGACAGGTGAGTAAAGAAAACCTCAGAGAGTCATTGTTCTCAGGGAGGAATCCGATGGCATCAGATCTATGAGTCAATTACTCATAAACCAGGAAAATTGGAAGGGAAGGAAAGTAGCCATACTATTAAATAATGATATTAATAAGGCAACTAGTTTGACAAGATTATGGAAGCACAACTATGTCATACCACATAGGGAACTGAGGATGTAAGGAGAATGAGATTCAGTCCATGCTTCCAAGACACTTAACAATATCTAAAGACAGGTACAAAGAAAGCACACACACATAATTATAAAGGTAAGTATAAACATTTATGGAAAGACATATAAAGAAGATATTAACTTTTGTTAAAGAACAGAAGTAAAAAAAAAAAACTACAATGTGGATAGAATATTTTAGATTGGTGCCTACGAAAAGTAATTTTTTACGGCAGGCACAGAAAGAAATGGTGTTCATAAAAAAGAGCATAAATAAACACGCAAAGAGATACAACACTAAGATATTTTTAGTAACAATACTTAATATTGTGTGATTGGGTCATATAGATTGTAGAGGGAAATGGAAGAAAATGGACCTAGAAATTGGAGCTAGTTAGTAAAGAGCCTGGGCTCCCCTGGTAGCTCAGACTGTAAAGAATCTGCTTGCGATTCAGGAGACTCCAGTTCAATGCCTGAGTCAGGAAGATCCCCTGGAGAAGGGAATGGCTATCCACTCCAGTATTCTTACCTGGAGAATTACATGGACAGAGGAGCCTGGCAGGCTATGGTCTATGTGGTCACAAAGAGTCAGACACAACTGAGTGACAAACACGGTAAAGAGCCTAGAATGCCGTATTAAGAAGTCAGGGGTCCAAGGGAGCATTTCGGCAAAATAATGCTGCTGGTGATATAGAAAATAAGTTGAATTGATGTTAATCTAGAGGGAAGAATATAAGAATATTATCCATCAAGTATTACTAGATGTTGGACCATGTTTAGATGGAGTCTCTTCCATGTCAGTCACTACAAATTTAGCCTTGGGTCATCAGAGGTGAACTAAGGGTCAGAGCTGGAAGGATTAGCCTACTCATGGCACCCAAGAGAGAAGCCAATATTGAGGCTCAAAATAACTAGAAAAGTAGAGCACAAAGTTGCTCTTCACCCAGTGGAGAAAGCGTTCTGTTGACTATTTCTCATTATAAAGAAAAAATAAATATGTTTTTCGAGGCAAAACCAGCTTTCTTGAATGGTTCCACTGTAAACAGGAGCCCTTTGTAACTGAACTCTTAAAATTCCAGTCAACCTGCCAAAAGGTGGGTCCCCTTGGCTGGAATAGTAACACAGATTGGCTCCTTCACAGGAAAACTGAGAATTTGCAATAAACCATTAATGACCCTGAGAGCACTTGTTTGAGTGATATTGGTGGTTGTTATTGAAGTGACATTCTGGCTGAGACGGTTTTTTCTTTAGCCCCCACCCTGCTCTCCACACACCTTCAAAAGTATACAGTTCTGTATGTCAGAGGCCTTTTTTCCCTTAGTGAAACCCTATCATCCTGTGAGTTATTTATAAGATTGCTTCACCTCTCTGGGTTCCAGACCCCCTCATCTGAAAGGAAATTTTATTTCTCTGAACTAATTGTGTCTTGGTCTGGGAATACGATAACGTATTACTCAGAAGCTTGGCTTGACTCGCTTGTTCAGTGTCTTTCTTCAAATCCCTTCCACTAATAAAAGTGAAGGGAATGGAATGTTTCTGACATGTCTCAAAAACATTCCTGGTGCCTTCTAGCCTTTGAGGGAAATGATGATCCAAATGTGGTTCCTGATCCATAGAGGGTTTGGCATAGAGCAGTGAGTAGTTCAGGGCCCAACCAGATGAAGATGGGTGTAATTCAGCTGATCCCAAAGGATCTCAGAACTCAGCACCAGATGACTCTCCCATGAGTGTGTGGGTGTATACTCTGACCTTTTCAGGCTTCCTGAAGAACTCCTTTGAGGATGAGTTACCTGCTTGGCTCCACATCAGACTATTTTTATGGTTTTATTTCTTATATCTGATCCAAGCAGAGTCTTTCTCTTATGATGAGGTTGAAGTCCTTACCCACCTTACACCTCAGAGTTTTATTAGTGAATTCAAAGTATGCCATATAAAGAAGGAATTTGAAACAGGTGATCTAAAGATCATTTCAAAAACAATCTTCTTAGTCTCATCAAGATTCAGTGCTGGACTTAGGGCATGGAAGGCAGTGTAGAAAAAGCTTTGATAAAGTTCTTTCATTAACTGTTAAACTTTAGGGAAATGATTTACCTCCCAGGATCTCCAATTTATTTTTAATTAAAATCAGAAACACAGTGACCGCATAGAAAAATTGTTACAATGGTCCTTTGGAGGAGAAGATTCACTTAAGAAATCTTGGAGCCAAGAGGGTGTTCAGCACGGATTAGTTCAAGTTAGTACTCTACTGAGTGTAACTAAAAAAAATAAAAAATGCTATTGCTTTGTAGTAGCAATCTTGAATTTTAAAATTGCTTTTTTGTAGGTCATTTTCTTTCAGTTTCATTTTAAGATTAAAATAACCTTATTATAAATAGCTTATAGCAATGAGAATGTAACCAAGGAGGATGTCATGGGACATTATGGGGTGGGGAAAAGGGCTTCCAGCATGTCCTCTGCTTTAGTTTCTCCCTCAAGTACCCACATAACAGCATCTGATGCACACTTCCTGAGTTGTTTTACAGATGTGAACCCCCACCATCAAATGGAAGATGTTAACTGTTAACTACTTGATGACTGTGAGCACATAGCCCCAGGCCTCCATGAGTACATGTATCTGTATGGCTGAGTCTCTTCACTGTTCACCCAAAAGTATCACAACATTGTTAATTGGCTATATCGCAATACAAAATAAAAAGGTTTTGTTTTGTTACAGTGCTTTGCTGAAACCCTTCAGAGAGCTTGGGGTTTTTAAGGCCAGAATTTCCTTGCTTGGCCCTGCAATGAAACGTTCCCTGCTCTAAACTTCAATGTTTCGGTTTGCTTGACCTCACTGTGCATCAGGGCACATTAAGCTGCCTTAACAAGATTGTGAAAAATATGGGAGATGGGATGGCAATTTTACTTATTCATATTCTGATCATCTCAACTGGCTTCAGCACTGTCTATTGTTCTCAGACCTCACAAGCAACGTATTGTATTTCTCTGGGACCTAAAAGATGATGCTGTTAAAGTGGTGCACTCAATGTGCCAGCAAATTTGGAAAACTCAGCAGTGGCCACAGGGCTGGAAAAGGTCAGTTTTCATTACAATCCCAAAGGAAGGCAATGCCAAAGAATGCTCAAACTTCTGCACAACTGCACTCATCTCACACGCTAGCAAACTCATGCTCAAAATTTTCCAAGCAAGGTTTCAATAATATGTGAATGAGAACTTACAGATGTTCAAGCTGGATTTAGAAAAAGCAGAGGAACCAGAGACCAACTTGCCAGCATCTGTTGGATAGTAGAAAAAGCAAAAGAGTTTTGGAAAAACATCTACTTCTGTTTTATTGACTATGCCAAAGACTTTGACTGTGTGGATCACAACAAACTGTGGAAAATTCTTCAAGAGATGGGAATACCAAATCACCTTACCCACCTCCTGAGAAATTTGTTTGCAAGACAAGAAGCAATAGGTAGAAGCAGACATGAAACAATGGACTGGTTCCAAACTGGGAAAGGAGCATATTGTCACCCTGTATATTGTCATCCTGCTTATTTAAATTATATTCAGAGTGCACCATGGGAAATGCTGGGCTGGATGAAGCACAGGCTGCAATCAAGATTGCCGGGAGAAATATCAATAACCTCAGGTATGCAGATGACACCCCTGTTATGGCAGAAAGTGACAAGGAACTAAAGAACCTCTTGATGAAAGTGAAAGAGGAGAGTGGAAAAGATGGCTTATAATCCAACATTCAAAAAAAGAAGAATATGGCATCTGGTCCCATTACTCCATGGCAAATAAATGGGGAAACAATGGAAACAGTGACAGACTTTCTTTTCTTTGGCTCCAAAATCACTGCAGATGGTGATTGTAGCCATGAAATTAAAAGACACTTGCTCCTTGGAAGAAAAGCTATGACCAACCTAGACAGCATATTAAAAAGCAGAGACATTACTTTGCCAACAAAAGTCCATCTAGTCAAAGCTATGGTTTTTCCAGTAGTCATGTATGGATGTGAGAGTTGGACTATAAAGAAAGCTGAGCACGGAAGAATTGATGCATTTGAACTGTGGTGTTGGAGAAGACTCTTGAGAGTCCCTTGGACTGCAAGGAGATCCAACCAGTCAATCCTAAAGGAAATCAGTCCTGAATATTCATTGGAAAGACTGATGCTGAAACTGAAGCTCCAATACTTTGGCCACCTGATGCGAAGAACTGACTCATTTGAAAAGATCATAATGCTGAGACAGTTTGAAGGCAGAAGGAGAAAGGCATGACAGAGGATGAGATGGTTAGATGGTGTCACCGATTTGGTGGACATGAGTTTGAGCAAGCTCCAGGGGTTGGTGATGGACAGGGAAGCCTGGCATGCTGTAGTCCATGGAGTCGCAGTGAGTCAGACATGACTGAGTGACTGAACTGAACTGAACTGGGACTTCTTTATACCTCTCTTTGCTTTGGTCTTTCTTGGTAGAAGCCAACTTTTTGATTACTCTGTGTTGGCACCTGAGTAGTCAAAAGTAGCTGGAGAAAAGCAGGTACATAGGCTGTAACTTATAGCTCCCTTTAGATTTATTTACAGCACAAACCTCAGATGTGACCTCAGGGCTATTGAGCAATCCAGCTATACTGTATGAGTCAATACACCATTCTCTCTTTAAACAGTTTACACCTTCTCTGTCTTACCTCCTTACTGATGCATGTAACTTTATCATATTCACCTGAAAAACAAAAAATCCCTCAAAATAGAGATGTGACATTCTCCCTTCAGCAAACTAAAGCTGAACTGCAGTAGAATCTGTATTTTGTGCCATCCTTTCTGTTAAAATGATGAACTATCCCTGTTCATCATGTTAAAATAGGCATTTTCTTGCATGCCAAACCCTATTTCTTCTTAACTTCTCAAGGATGTTACTCATACATTGTAAATTTTACACTTTCTGCCAAAATATTCCTATCAACATAAACCTGCTGTAATATGTTTTATCTTAAGAGAACAGATCTTTATAGATCCCATGTTTTTTGCTCCTCGGAAATTAACCTGTACCTGCTGCCCTAGTCTCCTCTCATCTGCTCCTCAACACGCTCTCATCAAGAACCCATTCCTCTGCTGCACTGAAACTACTTGTCAAGGCCACCAACAGGCCCATTAACCAAATTCAATGATCAGTCCTGTCTTTACATTATTTACTTTAAGAACAGCGTTACCAGCTTTAATGTTCCTTTTTAAAATACTTCTACTTTTGGTTTTCAATATCTTCTCAATTAGACAAAGATATTCTAAGTTTATGAAGGGTACTAACCCATAGTAGCTTTGCAAGTATATAAAAATAGAGAGACTTTTCTAAAAAAAATTGTGGATGTGACTATTGGGGTAGGCAGTGACATCTAATCAATTTCAAGGGAAATGTATAAAGTTTAAAAGAGATGTGCTAAGAAAAACACCACCAACTTTGATTAAAGGAGACTAAGAGAGTCCAAAAGGTTAAAAAAAATATACCTTTGGACTCCTAAATATCTACGGGAAGGCAGTAGGTTGAGAAAAATTGTCAGCTACAAACACAGGCCATTTTTTTATGAAAAGGAAAGACATCTTAGAGGCAGAAATGAGAAAGACAAAAACACTGGATTGCATATGAAAAAGCGTATATATGTATGTACTCTCTCTCTCTCTCTTTCTATATATATATATATATATG
>NW_011494866.1:1675724-1676218 GCF_000754665.1 Bison bison bison | reverse complement strand
GATGGGGTAACAATGGAAACAGTGACAGACTATATTTTGGGCTCCAGAATCACTGCAGGTGGTGACTGCAGCCATGAAATTAAGACATTTGCTCCTTGGAAGAAAAGTTATGACCAACCTAGACAGCATATTAAAAAGCAAAGACATTACTTTGCCAACAAAGGTCCACCTAGTCAAAGCTGTGGTTTTTCCAGTGGTCATGTATGGATGTGAGAGTTGGACTGTAAAGACGGCTGAGCACTGAAGAACTGATGCTTTTAAACTGTGGTGTTGCAGAAGACTTTTGAGAGTCCCTTGGGCTGCAAGGTGATCCAACCAGTCCATCCTAAAGAAAATCAGTCCTGAATATTCATTGAACGGGCGGATGCTGAAACTGAAACTCCAGTACTTTGGCCACCTGATGCGAAGAGCTGACTCATTTTAAAAGACCCTGATGCTGGGAAAGATTGAGGGCAGGAAGAGAAGGGGATGACAGAGGATGAGATGGTTGGATG
>NW_011494866.1:1674550-1675624 GCF_000754665.1 Bison bison bison | reverse complement strand
CTGAAAAACATTGGATTAAAGAAGAACTCTAATTGGACTAGAGATGTTGAATTAAAGGTTGAGGAATTTAGTTCAAAAATATTCCCTGCTCTTAGAGTAGGGAGTTCAGAGATTGTTTGCTAGCTATATTTCAGAATTGCTTAGAGCCAATAATGGCTCAGCAGGTAAAGAATTTGCCTGCAATGCAGGAGACACAGGAGATACAGGTGGAATCCCTGAGTCAGGAAGATCCCCTGGAAGAGGAAATGGCAGCCCACTCCAGTATTCTTGTCTGGAGAATCCCATGGACAGAGGAGCCTGGTGGGCTCTAGTCCAGAGGGTCTCAGACATGACTAAGGACACACACACACACACACACCTGAATTACTCTGTCACTCCCTGCTTATCCTCATTTTGGTAGAGAGTGTCTATAATTGTTTTGGTTTTGTAATTTTATTGTTGGATAACTTCCTTTTTAAAAAATAACTCCCTAGACTGGAGCTTTTTCCACTACAGTTAAGCTTCATCTATATCCGAAAATAATGCAATTCACAAGATTCAGCACTTTGAGTCTAATACGATTGGATGATATTTGAGGATCTTGGTATGGTTGAGTGTGATCTGCATGTGAGAGGGACAGATATTTTACTGGGAATGCTGGACTGGATGAAGCATAAAGCTGGAATCAAAATTGCTAGAAGAAATATCAAGAACCTCAGATATGCAGATGACACCACCCTGATGATGGAAAGTGAAGAACTAATGAGCCTCTTGATGAAAGTAAAAGAGGAGAGTGAAAAAGCTGGCTTAAAACTCAACATTCAGAAAACTAAGATCATGGCATCTGGTCCCATCACTTCATGGCAAATAGATGGGGTAACAATGGAAACAGTGACAGACTATATTTTGGGCTCCAGAATCACTGCAGGTGGTGACTGCAGCCATGAAATTAAGACATTTGCTCCTTGGAAGAAAAGTTATGACCAACCTAGACAGCATATTAAAAAGCAAAGACATTACTTTGCCAACAAAGGTCCACCTAGTCAAAGCTGTGGTTTTTCCAGTGGTCATGTATGGATGTGAGAGTTGGACTGT
>NW_011494866.1:1672092-1674450 GCF_000754665.1 Bison bison bison | reverse complement strand
AGTACTTTGGCCACCTGATGCGAAGAGCTGACTCATTTTAAAAGACCCTGATGCTGGGAAAGATTGAGGGCAGGAAGAGAAGGGGATGACAGAGGATGAGATGGTTGGATGGCATCACTGATTCAATGGACATGAGTTTGAGTAAACTCTGGGAGTTGGTGATGGACAGGGAGGCCTGGCGTGCTGCAGTCCATGGGGTCACAAAGAGTCGGACACGCTGAGAAACTGAACTGAACTGATTACAATAATAGGTTCCCAAGAACATTGCCTCCGGGTATGTGTATTCTTGTGTTGCACTCTTCCATATTTATTTTGGGCTCCATGTTCCTCTCTTCGATCAGTGAGAAAACACCAGCTACAACAATGGAGAGATTTTGAAAAGGGCTCATGCACTGGGGTTCATGTCTTAAAATCCTTTACTATGCTATGAAGAAATCCAAGAGGAATGACCATGTGGAGAAAGAGGCCAAGCTTTGTCAATATCACTGCTAAGTCTACGCTCCAACCATCCTGCCAGCTGCACATAGCCTCATAAATGAGACCAGATGAGATGGACAGAATAAGCACCCATTCAATCTATAGAATCATGAAAAATAATAAATCATCATTGTTTTAAGCCACTGTGATTGGGGGTAGTTTTTTAATCATCAGATATAACTGATGCAATATATTCCTGACTTCTAGAAAGCAAAGTGGCAGTTATATCTTTATTAATTAGGACTATATGTCCAATGTCTCATGTAGTCAAAATTTGACAAAAGAATCTTAATACATTAATTGCCCTTGGCCAGAATATCAAGGGATGGAGAATGGCAAAATAGTGCTAAGAGACCTGAAAGCAGCTAAGAAAAAGATTTTAACACATGCTAATATAATTCTTTATTTTATTAACATCCATAGTTTAGTTGGCTGTCTTCTCAACACATCCTTATCTTTACACAGATATGCATTTTGGGAGACAATATAGTATGCTAAGACACTGATAACGTAAGGTTGGTCACTTACTAGTTGGGTGATATTTGGAAAGTTAATTTAAAACTTCATTCTATCTTTGTGTCCTTACAGGTAAAAAGAGAAATAAAAATATGCCTCTACTTCATGGGTTATTGTGAAGATTCATGGAGTATTAGCAAGTAAAAACCTTAGAAAACCACTCAGTGTAGTAAACACTACATCTACATTAGTTCTAATGAAATATTAGTGGAGAGAACGGAAGTCTTCTAGTTTTAGCTGTGCTAATGATGTGATTACCTACTAATCTCTGATTATGTATGATTTGGGTAGTATATTTGAATCCATTGAAGCAGTCTCCATTTTATGATCTGTAAAATGTGGATATTTGTTTATGACGTTTTAGCAAGATAATGAATATGAAAGCATACATAAAAAAAAAAAAACTTTACATCATTTATTTTTAAAGTATTTACAGCATGGGTTAGGAATAATGGGTGAAAATTATGAAGAGAACAAAACAAGCAAACAAAGAAATATCCCCTAACACTCAAAGAACAGTCCAAACCCAAAGATGGTAGTCTGGTTTGAGATAGTTTCAATCCATTCCAGCAAATCTTCTTTCCTTATTGGTATATTCAATCATTTATCACACATTTGCTGAGTAGCTATTCTGTAATAGGCCAGTGATATTTAGAAAAGCATTCTCTGTCAGAGGAGGTGTTTAACAGAGGTAAAGACCTGACCAACCTAGATAGCATATTCAAAAGCAGAGACATTACTTTGTCAACAAAGGTCCGTCTAGTCAAGGCTATGGTTTTTCCAGTGGTCATGTATGGATGTGAGAGTTGGACTGTGAAGAAAGCTGAGCGCTGAAGAATTGATGCTTTTGAACTGTGGTGTTGGAGAAGACTCTTGAGAGTCCCTTGGACTACAAGGAGATCCAACCAGTCCATCCTAAAGGAGATCAGTCCTGGGTGTTCTTTGGAAGGACTGATGCTAAAGCTGAAACTCCAATACTTTAGCCACCTGATGCGAAGAGTTGACCCATTGGAAAAGACCCTGATGCTGGGAGGGATTGGGGGCAGGAGGAGAAGGGGATGACAGAGGATGAGATGGCTGGATGACATCACGGACTCGATGGACGTGAGTTTGAGTGAACTCCGGGAGATGGTGATGGACAGGGAGGCCTGGCATGCTGCGGTTCATGGGGTCGCAAAGAGTCGGACACGACTGAGTGACTGAACTGAACTGAAAGACCTGACTTCATACCAAGTGTCCATTGGTGAACGAGTCACACAGGGAATTCAATCTTCAGATAAACAGTTAAACTAGATTAGAGGTTTCACAAACTAGTGATCTCAGCATAATTTAGATAAACTTTTTTTTTTCCTAAAGTTGAAGTAT
>NW_011494866.1:1667350-1671992 GCF_000754665.1 Bison bison bison | reverse complement strand
ATTTACAGTATTTCAGAGGTATAGCAAAGTGATTCAGTTATAAATATATATATATATATATTTTCATTTTGTTTTTCATTATTTGCTTAGTTTCTAAGCCATGTCCAACTCTTTTATGATCCCACGGACTGTAGCCTGCCAGGCTCCAGGCTGTCCATGGGATTTCCCTGGCAAGAATACTGGAGTGGGTTGTCATTCCCTTCTCCAGGGAATCTTCCTGACCCAGGATTCAGGGATTGAGTCCAAGTCTCCTTCTTGGCTGGCAATTTGTTTACCACTGAGCCACCAGGAAAGCCCATTTTTCATTATACATTATACAAGACACTGAAAAGTTTCCTGTAAGTCATTCAGTCATGTCCAACTCTCTGTGACCCCATGGACTATACAGTCCATTGAATTCTCCAGGCCAGAATACTGGAGTGGGTAGCTGTTCCCTTCTTCAGGGGATGTTCCCAACCCAGGGACTGAACCCAGGTCTCCGGCATTGTAGGTGGATTCTTTACCAGCTGAGCCACAAGGGAAGCCCTGAAAATAGTTTCTGATGCTATAGAAAACTACAGTAGGTTCTTCTTGTTTATCTATTTTATATGCTATTGCTCAGATGCTCAGTCATGTTTGACTCTTTGCGACCCCATGGACTGTAGCCCTCCAGGCTCTTCTGTCCCTGAGATTTTCCAGACAAGAATACTGGAGTGGGTTGCCATTTCTTTCTCCAGGGGATCTTCCCAACCCAGACATCAAACCCAGGTCTCCTGCATTACAGGCAGATTCTTTACTGACTGAGCCACCAGGGAAGCCCTCTACTTTATGTACAGTAGTGTATATCTGTTAATTCCAAATTCCCAAATTATTCTTTTCCCACTCCCTTTCCCCTTGTAACCAAAAGTATGTTGTCTGTGTCTGTGAGTCTATTTCTGTTTTGCAAATAAGTTTGTATCATTTTTTAGGTTCCATATATAAGTGATATCATATATTTGTGTCACTCTTCCTGATTTATTTCACTTAGAATGATAATCTCTTGGTCCATCCATGTCACTGCAAATGGCAACATTTCATTCTTTTTACAAGTAGTTGAGTAATATTCCATTGTATATGCCACATCTCTTCTTCCATTCACCTTTCAGTGGACATTTAGATTACTAAATGGAAAAAGAAAATGTGGTATGGGTAACTTCTCAAAAATACAGATTTCTAGACCCTACTTCTTGATTCTACTGAATAACAGTCTATAAAATTAGGGAGGGAGATCATAAGGAATCTAAATATTTCACAGAAAAATTCTAATGTAGACAGTCCACAGATATTGACCAATTTAAAAATGTATTGAAAGACCTCTTAATTCATTTCAATATAAAAATATAATGGCTGTGCATGATCTGTTGCTCAATTGTGTCTGACTCTTTGTGACCCCATGGTGTGTGCCCACCAGGTCCTTCTGTCCATGGGATTTCCCAGTATTCCAAAAATACTGAAGTGGGTTATCATTTCCTCCTCCAGGGATCTTCCCAACTCAAAGATCAAATCTGCATCTCCTGCGTCTTAGGACAATCCTACATAAAATGAAGGAATGGTACTGCTTTCTTAATTTTGACATTTGAGGATTGTGATACTAGTCCTGTTCAGACTTTCCTAAAGAGAATGTCATCATTCAGAGAGTAATAATACTAATCATAATGTTAGAAAAAACACACTCCAACACCTCTTATACCAAGATCCAGAACTTTTATCCAGTGGTATTAAGTATCTTGCTTAACAGATCATGATAGGGACAAATCCTCTTTTTGAGCTTAGATGGTTTTGCTCCATTTTTACTCCATGTTTGAGTCACTACAAAATTATTGATACCAAAAAGGAGAGAGGTGAGAAAGCATAGTAGAGATAACCCATTTCTACTATTAGAAAGAGCGTGCAATCTGTGAGCAATGGTTATTATTTTCATCCTTAACAACAAAAAATGGACTAATTGTGGATATTTTTATTTCAGGTTTCAAAGTTGAGAAAGAAATAGTAATAAAAATTGGACTTTTATTGTTATATTAAGTAGTTTCTGGTTTTCTAATGGTTTATAGGTCAATTTGTTGTTAATGCCTAATAAAAAATGAGGATAAAATGTTCTCTTTTAGAGGCAGAAAATAACATCTTTTTGAAGACAGATCATTAGAAATGGAGGCATTTTAGATTTATCTGTTTAATTTTCTTGTTTAACATGTATTTTCCCTATGTCCTGGAGAGGTAAATGGTAAAGTATAATTGGAAGAAATGGAGCTAGAATTTGTCTTCAAATTTCTGTTTGGTGATTTTTTTTCTTGTTAAATAATACCTATGCCAATTATAAGTCAAAACTCTATTTATAGTCATAAGATTATTTTATATAGATTTCAGAGCAGACACCATAAATGTATAAATATTTATATGTTTATTTTAAATGCTAAAGCATGTGAGCATCTTGGTGTCACATTTAGTTAAAAGCATTTTTCCACTATTTGCATATTAAACACTACCAAGTTTTAGTTAAATTCCTTTGGAAATTTTGCATTGCTTCCTGAACTAGAATTAAAAAATGTTTTCTCCTGAAACAACTGGAAACATGGTACATGTTCTATTCATTGCTTTGTACCAAAGCCAGCCTTACAATTCCTTTTCTGCTTTTGTCCCGACAAGCCCAAATTAGCTACTACATAACTAGCCCAGGCACCCTTGCATAATCACAATTGGTTGGCACACGCCATGTAAACTTTGGCAAAACCTATGTTTTCTTGTGCTTTTATAAGTTGCTTAGTTTAGAGGGAAGTGAAAGTTAGACTGTTGCTGTTTTCCTAATGTTACCTTCTTAGAATCATACAGTGGTAGAGTTTACTAGAACAAAAAGGTACTTTGGGGATCATTTGATTCTCTGTTTCTGTGAAAAGGACCAGATGCTTGGTTCTTTCACTCCACCACCCATCTGTCAAATACCGATACTTTTAGAAAAACAAAATTAATTGGTAGAAAAAATGATAAGCAAAATATGGGCCTTATATTTTATCACCATTCCAAAAGAAACCTGATCAGTTTTATCAGGTTTCAAAAGACTGTCAGAATGTGATTGAATGTCTTTAAATATTTGCTTTCAATTTCTGTACTCAGAGCAGTAACTAACATTTTAAGAATTGGCACTAGTCTGAGGGTCCTGCACTAATACAGTTATCTCTTTCATTTTATAGATAACTTCCCTGAGATTCTTGGGGGAGAACTGACTTACATGAGATTATAGGGCCAGATGGTGCCAGAGACAGGATCTGTTGCCACGACCTTCCATGTGTAAGCCAATGCCTTTGGTAATTTGTGCTACCTTCACTAGTAAACTCTTAATGCAGAACTTAAGGAGATCTTAGAAGTCTGTGCAATTCAAACACTTGCGCAAGTCACCACCAGAATTCAAATGGATTTAAAAAATGTTTCACTTTTATATAAATTCTAGAACAATTAAGAGCTGAGTTCTTCAACATTTCCTTCATAGACAAGAAAGGCTAAAAAACTTGTATGTAACTTTTATATTTTTATTTTAAAGCTTAAGAGTATTATTTTTGTTAAGTGATTAAATTGAATATAACAATTTTAACATTTGACTTTACCCAGAAGTTTAAAGCAAAACAAGTCCATGTGATTTATGCATTTCTTTTTTTTTTTTAATTTTTTCTGGATACACACTGATATTCAAACAGGTGACCATTATTTTTGCCTTCTTAATTAAATTCTCCCTGGGTAATAGACTACCTAACTGACCTTGATAGTTTCTATAAGTGTCACGGAAGAAGATAAAATATATAAAAAAAAGTCCACATAAAATTTTGCATGTTAAAAATGTGGTCCCTCTTAGACACCCAGAAACACCTCCTAGTTCTTAAGCTTTATTTTTGTGTTACTTATTGTTCAATGAGAATAATTAAGAAGTTAATAATATCAGAGACATTTTAGTATGTGTTCATAAAATTATATTTGGTATAAATATTCAGTCAGTTTCTAATTTATCAATTGGCTGGTATATTAATGATATGAATGGTAATTTCAGTATAGGACTTTTGTAACTTATTTTTTCCTTAATGGAATGATATTGACTGTTAGAGTGATGCAGTCCCTGGTTTAATCAAGGATGAGTCAGGTTTATTCTTGCTTCCCTGGAATACTGTATACCGCAATTCAAAAGGGTCGGTTCTTCGGGACTCAGCCTTCTTTATATTCTGACTCTCACATCTGCACATGACTACTGGAAAAACCAAAGCTTTGACTATATGTACCTTTGTTGGTAAAGTGATAGCTCTGCTTTCTAATACTGTTTAGGTTTGTAATAGCTTCTCCTCAAAGAACCAAGTGTCCTTTAATTTTGTGTCTACGTGCACCATCTGCAGTGATTTTGGAGTCCAAAAAAATAAAATCGGTCATTATTTCCACTTTTTCCCCATCTGTTAGCCATGAGGTGATGGGACCGGATGCCATGATACTACTTTTTACAATCTTAGTTAGTTAGTTCAGTCGCTCAGTCGTGTCCGACTCTTTGCGACCCCATGAACCGCAGCATGCCAGGCCTCCCTGCCCATCACCAACTCCTGGAGTTCACACAGACTCATGTCCATCGAGTCAGTGATGCCATCCAGCCATCTCA
>NW_011494866.1:1648530-1667250 GCF_000754665.1 Bison bison bison | reverse complement strand
GTTTGTCCCCTTCTTCTCCTGCCCCCAATCCCTCCCAGCATCAGAGTCTTTTCCAGTGAGTCAACTCTTCACATGAGGTGGCCAAAGTATTGAAGTTTCAGCTTTAGCATCATTCCTTCCAGGGAAATCCCAGGGCTGATCTCCTTCAGAATGGACTGGTTGGATCTCCTTGCAGTCCAAAGGACTCTCAAGAGTCTTCTCCAACACCACAGTTCAAAAGCATCAATTCTTCGGCACTCAGCCTTCTTCACAGTCCAACTCTCACATCCATACATGACCACAGGAAAAACCATAGCCTTGACTAGACGGACCTTAGAAAAGCTTAAAAGGAAAATTCAAATAGGTCAAACTGTTTCCAAGTAATTTAACATCATTCCAGAACAAAGATGGAAGATCATAATAAGAATACAAAAGTATCCAGCACAAATATCCTTTCCTAGCTGCCATACAGGAGAAGGCAGTGGCACCCCACTCCATACTCTTGCCTGGAAAATCCCATGGATGGAGGAGCCTGGAAGGCTGCAGTCCATGGGGTCGCTAAGAGTCGAACACGACTGAGCGACTTCACTTTCACTTTTCACTTTTCTGCATTGGAGAAGGAAATGGCAACCCACTCCAGTGTTCTTGCCTGGAGAATCCCAGGGACGGGGGAGCCTGGTGGGCTGCCGTCTATGGGGTCGCACAGAGTCGGACACGCCTGAAGTGACTTAGCAGCAGCAGCAGCTGCCATACAAAGTAACAAAAACTGTGTGGCTTAAAACAACAGAAATTCATAGGGCATTAGTCACATTGTATTAAGGCCCACCCTAATAGCCTCACCTTAATTTGATTACCTCTATAAAGACTTTTTCCATGTAAAAGGTTACATTCTAAAGTACTAAGGATTAGACTTTAACACATCTTTTGGGGGGAACATGACTAAACTCATAAAACGTACTCTATAATGTAAAATTCATGCTCTCTGGTATCCAGTCAAAATGACTTGGCTTGCAAGTTTCCTTTAACACATGAGTAAATTAACTCAGAGAGTTAAAGTGAATTTGAGGCTATATACCCTTGAATAACGATCAACATTTATGATTTAGGAGTTATGATATAGCCTTTTTCTTACCTTAGACACAAAAGCTCTAAGTGACTGAAAAATATATAACCTGAAGGCATTGCATAGACGGAGAAGTATAAATAGTAGCTGCTGCTAAGTCACTTCAGTCGTGTCCGACTCTGTGTGACCCCAGAGACGGCAGCCCACCAGGCCCCCCCGTCCCTGGGATTCTCCAGGCAAGAACACTGGAGTGGGTTGCCATTTCCTTCTCCAATGCAGAAAAGTGAAAAGTGAAAGTGAAGTCCCTCAGTCATGCCGGACTCTTAGCGACCCCATGGACTGCAGCCCACCAGACTCCTCCATCCATGGGATTTTCCAAGCAAGAGTACTGGAGTGGGGTGCCATTGCTTCTCCAGTAGAGACCTGGCCAATTTCCCTTTCAGAATTCCAGTACTCTCCAGAATACACATTCTAAGACCAATGCAATGCATTTATTTGGGGCTTTATTGGAGACATGACCAGGAACATTCACAATAGAGACATTTTACAAGGTTTGGTCAGGAGACTCTGGTGCATTTTCCATGTGATACATCTTTTAACTGAAGATGTGGTTTGAGGATTTAATTCCTTTCAGCAGTTATAGCACTTTCTTCATTTGAAAGGCTTATGGAATTAAATGGTGGTAACTTGCAGTGAAATACAAAATAGAGAAAAACAAACTCCTTGAAGTGGGATATATGTTGAAGAAAAACACATTTTATTATCTTAGCCATTGGCTGGAAGGAGATGACTTAAATAGCTGCTGTCTGCCAGGCCACAGCCTGTGGCACAAACACAGAGAAGAGTGAGGTCATAGAAGTAGCTCATTACCCCTAACACAATATTGATTTTAATAGAAGCCTGGTTGGGGCTTGATGTGATGTTGAAAAACTGGATTGGAAGTCAAGACATGTGGGTTCTAATCCTAGTTTGACTGGTAACCAGATGTTAGCCTACTCCTCTTTTTTGACCTTGGTGTCTGACTCCTTGAGACCCCATCGACTGTGTGGCCCACTAGGCTCCTCTGTCCATGGGATTCTCCAGGCAAGAATACTGGAGTGGGTTGCCATTTCCTTCTCCAGGGGATCTTCTGGACCCAGGGATTGAATCCTGGTTTCCTGCATTGCAGGTAGATTCTTTACCATTTGAGCCACCAGGGAAGCTTGGTATCACTATTTGTGAACAAATAATGAAGGAACAAGTTGAGATGATGTACAGGACTTTTTCCAGCTTGGCAATCAATCAATACATATTTATTTAGCAATGATATGTGCCAGGAACTTTATTATGTTCTGGGAATACATTAATAAGCAAAATAGACTTGTTGTTTCTCTTTATTTCAACAAGAGAAAGAGCCAACAAATTGATGTAGAAGGCCTTTACTGCTGCTGCTAAGTCGCTTCAGTCGTGTCCGACTCTGTGCGACCCCATAGAGGGCAGCCCATCAGGCTCCACTGTCCCTGGGATTTTCCAGGCAAGAACACTGGAGTGGGTTGCCATTTCCTTCTCCAATGCATGAAAGTGAAAATCGAAAGTGAAGCCGCTCAGTTGTGTTCGACTCCTAGCGACCCCATGGACTGCAGCCTACCAGGCTCCTCCATCCATGCGATTTTCCAGGCAAGAGTACTGGAGTGGGTTGCCTTTGCTTTCTCTGAGAAGGCCTTTATGATGCCTTAATATTCTTAAGGAGTTAGAAAGCTGCAGGAGTTCTATTGCTGTGCCTCAAGGGGGCTATATATTTGTATTAAAATTTTACTGCAACTCCCCACTTTATCCTCTCATTAAATTTTGTTGGAGTTATTGTAACCACCTCCTCACTAGTGTCTTTGTCTCCATTCTCAGTCCCTCTGTGAACGTGAAAGTGTTAGTCACTCAGTTGTGTCAGACTCTGTGTGACCCCATCAACTGTAGCCTGACAGTCTCCTCTGTCTATGGGGTTCTCCAGGCAAGAATAATAGAGCACCAGCACAGGCCCATGTGGTGCTGCTGCTGCCCTGGCTGCTCATTTCAGAAAATTTTTTTTCTAAACTTATTAAAATTATTTGGAAATTCAGGCAGCAGTACAAAGTCTCTGACCACTGGATACACTAGACATCGAGTTCATAGTTTTAGTTTGTTGTGGGTTTGGGTACCTGTACTTTTTGAAATCTTCTGCCCTTCATTTAATTACCAAATGGCAAAGTGCCTTAAGTTTCTCTATCTACTACCCTATTATTTATAGAACAGGAATTTGTAAAATAAGATTGAAAAAATAAAATGCACAGAATGGGTTGCCATTCCCTTCTCCAGGGGATCTTCTTGGCCCAGGGATCAAACCCAGGTTTCCCACATTGCAGGCAGATTCTTTGCCTTCTGAGCCACGAGGGAAGCTGGTGCTTCCACACAACCATATAAATTGTTATCATAAGTTGCTATCAGTATTCCAAGAAAAGATTAATATCATTCCCTTTTTAAAACATTTTGTCTTTCTATAGCCAGCAAAAGCATGCAGATTCCTTAAGATGAGATTCAAAGCCCTTCATGCTCTGGTTTGAAACTTTCTTCCCTATTTTTGCCCAGCACATGTATTAGTCTGTGTTCTAGTGGAGATGAACTACTTATGTGTAAATCCATAGTATGTATTGCAATCTCACTTAGAATACAATGTAAGTTTTCTGTCACTATACTAGGAGCCCTTGGAGAGCAGAAATAGCATCATATTTATGTCTGAATTCCAGGGTGTCAACCAGCACTTGGTAGCACATTAGGTACTCAGTAAGTATTTGTGGAACTGATTGGATACACTTTTGGTGGATCTTTCCCCACCTATTGTGTCTTTCATATTGCAAGCTCTCAATGAATAACACTTGTTTGATGCTTCACTAGTGCCAGGCATCAGTGAGTCCCAGTATTAACTTCCGCTAGGAACCTACAAGAAATGCAAATTCTTGAGACATGTCCAAAGCAGCTTTGAAGGTGGGAGCTACAGAATTGATGCTTTCAGATTTTGGTGCTGGAGAAGAATCTTGAGAGCTCCTTAGAGAGCAAGGAGATAAAAACAGTCAATCCTAAAGGAAATCGACCCTGAATATTTATTGAAAGGACTGATGCTGAAGTTTCAGGTTCAATACTTTGGCTACCTGATGCTAAAAGACAACTCATTAGAAAAGACTCTGATGCCAGGAAAGATTGAAGGCACGAAGAGAAGCGGGTGACAGAGGATGAGATGATTAGATGGCATCACCGACTCAATGGACATGAGTTTGAGCAAATTCCTGGAGATAGTGGAGAACAGAGAAGTCAAGTATGCTGCATACATAGGGTCACCAAGGGTCGAACATAACTTAGTGACTGAACAACAACAACAACACAAATACCAGATCTCTCCAGAATTCTTATGCATAATAAAGTTTGAGCAGCAAACCCACTAAACCATTCAGTTCAGTTCAGTTGCTCAGTCGTGTCTGACTCTTTGCGACCCCATGAACCGCAGCATGCCAGGCCTCCCTGCCCATCACCAACTCCTGGAGTTCACACAGACTCACATCCATCGAGTCAGTGATGTCATCCAGCCATCTCATCCTCTGTTGTCCCCTTCTCCTCCTGCCCCCAATCCCTCCCAGCATCAGAGCTTTTCCAGTGAGTCAACTCTTCGCATGAGGTGGCCAAAGTACTGGAGTTTCAGCTTTAGCATCATTCCTTCCAAAGAAATCCCAGGGCTGATGTCCTTCAAAATGGACTGGTTGGATCTCCTTGCAGTCCAAGGGACTCTCAAGAGTCTTCTCCAACACCACAGTTCAAAGGCTTCGATTCTTCAGTGCTCAGCTTTCTTCACAGTCCAACTCTCACATCCATACATGACCACTGGAAAAACCATAGCCTTGACTAGACGGACCTTTGTTGGCAAAGTAATGTCTCTGCTTTTGAATATGCTATCTAGGTTGGTCATAACGTTTCTTCCAAGGAGTAAGCATCTTTTAATTTCATGGCTGCAGTCACTATCTGCAGTGATTTTACCAGAAGCTAATTTATAGACTCTGACTCATTTTTCATTTGATAAAACTGTAGTTATTCAACTAGTGCCAGAACATTTTGGCCAGGGATTCCACTAGTTGATTAAAATCTAAAGTTAAAGCCAGAATAAAGCCTGAGAATTGGCAAGCTTGAGACAAATATCAAGATTTTTTAAGCTACTTTGCTTATCAAAGATCCACTGTAGTCTTTAGCTCTATTCCCAATAGCAAAAATAAACACTTGCAAGGGTTATATAATGTGATCAAACTCCCCTATACTACAAAACAGGTGTGTATTGGACAAGGGCTAGGGAAGTGTTAATATGTTAAACCACCTTGATATCACAAGTTGAATTTACAGAGACCTCCATGCTATCAGTCATTTATTCACTAATTAGGTTTATTTATTTTTTTTTTATTTAAGGCTTCCCCCCATGGCTCATGGAGAAGGAAGTGGCAAACCACTCCAGTATTCTTTTTTTTTTTGTATTTTTTTTTAATTTTATTTTATTTTTAAACTTTACAAATTGTATTAGTTTTGCCAAATCCTGTGAACAGCAGAGCCTGGTGGGCTGCCATCTATGGGGTCGCACAGAGTTGGACACGACTGAAGTGGCTTAGCATGCATGGATGGATGCCTTGGAGAAGAAAATGGCAACCTACTTCAGTGTTCTTTCCTGGAGAATCCCAGGGATAGAGGATCCTGGTGGGCTGCCATCTATGGGGTCGCACAGAGTCGGACACCACTGAATCGACTTAGCAGCAGCAGCCCATGGCTCAGTGGTAAAGAATCTGCCTGCAATGCAGGAGCCAAAATAGATGAGCATTCAATTGCTGGGTCAGGAAGATCCTCTGAGGAGGGCATGTCAACCCACTCCAGTATTCTTGCCTGGAGAATCCCCATGGACAGAGGAGTCTGGTGGGCTACAGACCAAAGGGTCGCAAAGAATCAGACGTGACTGAAGCAAATTAGCACACATTTATTTATTTACTGAAGGTCTACTATGTGTAATTATGCTAATTATTATGGAATTGCACAAATAATTAAAAGGCACTGTCTTTGCATGCAAATTGCTAACTATAATGGGGGAAATATTCAACAAATATGCAGTTTTAAAACAATACCATATGTGTTAATTAGGAGTAAACATCAGTGGTCAACCAGCCCAGCACATAAGCCTTAACTCAACTTCCAGGGTTTGGGAAGCTTCCTGAAGGTACTAGTGTGTTGACTGAGGTCAGAAGCACAAGTGGGAGCTATTCAGGCTGAATGTGCAAGAAGAAACAATAAAGTGGAGAATAGGGTAAAAGGATGTTCCAAACGAGGAAATTGCATTTACTTTGGCCATACAACTGTGCAGAAAAGCAGCAAAGTGCCTTCATGTGACTGTAAATTGCTCAGTCTGGGTGGAACATAGACTACTAAAAAAGGTGAGGAGAGATCAGAGTTGTGTGACATGGACCAAATTGTGAATGCCTCCTAAGGCATTTTAAGGTGTTTGCACTTAATCCTTGAGAAGGGGTGAAAGGAATTAGAGTGAGGGAATGAGGAGACAAAGGTCAGTAAAAAAGACCTGAAAACATTTCAAGCATCAAAATAACCAGTTTACTTTCTGCTTTAGGAGGATAGCCTGGCTGGATTGCGTATGACTGATTGGATTGGGACAAGACTGGATGCAGGGAGGTCCAGTAGAAGTATAGCAACCCGAACCAAGTCACAGTAAGGATGGAAGGAAGGATGGCTGCAAGAGATTAAGTGCCAAGAAGCAACAGGCTTGACTGCATGTAGGATGGAGAAACAAGTCTAAAGATGGTGCTTAAGTTGGATCTTGCGACAGTGGGTGGGTATGAGTTCACTGAGACAAGGAACTTAAGATGAGGGATTCAGAGAGCGAACAGCAGTAGTTGAGAGAGCAATGAGGAGGCGTTTATCTCATAGTGAAGTTTTTTTGAAAGTTGGAAGTCTGTTCTGCAAAGGAATACGATGAGACCACCAGTTCTGCTCTGAACGTTCCTTGGATGTTTTTGAACACATATGTTCCATCTCACAGACCTAGGATCTGCCAAGGATACTGGACTGAAGAGGAGAAGTAGCCATAAAACAGCTCTTTGTCTCATTATTCAGTTCAATGAACCAAGGAGAGGGCTGAAGACATAAGACTCTGCTCCTCAGTTACTTATAACCTCTGTGCTTATCTGTTTTTATTTGAGAAGAAGGAAAAATATATTAACCTACTTTGCACCACTGCCCAAAGGAATTTCCAACTAAAATGTACTTGAATATGGTAATAAATGCATTATAACTGACCTGCAAAACTTAAAAAATTTCTTAATCTGTGAAACTTTTCACCAATCTGTAACTTCTTTGAAGCCACAAGTCCTGAGTTTTTTAAACTAAGTATTTACTACCCTGTCCCTTACCATAAGATCAGGGAGAATATAACGTTTTCTCTGATGTAATTAAAAGCAAGTGAAATCTTGCATTGAAACATGTATATTACCATATGTGAAATAGATGACCAGTCCGAGTTAGATGCATGAAAGAGGCCACTCAAAGCTGGTGCACTGGGACAACCCAGAGGGATGAGATGGGGAAGGAGGTGGGAGGGGGATTCGGGATAGGGGGCACATGTACACCCATGGCTGATTCATGTCAGTGTATGGCAAAAACCACCACAATATTGCAAAGTAATTAGACTCTAATTAAAATAAATAAATCAATTAAAAAATTTTTTGCTCTGGGATTAGAAATCCAGAACAGTTCATGTATTGCTGCTGTTTAAATTTTGAACCACTGGTTCTTTATTGTTATTGTGTTTAAGGATTCTATTATTCCATTTTGATTAGAAGATGATATTTTGAAGGGAAAAAATATCATTATTAGATTTGATATTGCCTATCTTGGTGACCTAGGGCAGACCTCTTTGTGTCTCATATTTCAATCACTTCTGTTCTGTGGAATGAAGGTGATCATTTTTATTTTGCTTTCCTCACTGGCATCACTAAAATTTTATTTGGAAAGAGTTTACTTAGGGCTTACTATATATAGGGCAGTTTGCTAAGTTTGGTGAAGGAGGGGAAATGCGTAGAATGACTGTGGGGATGCATATTTATTCAGAAACATTACAAAACAACATGAAACTTACTGTTCATTTCTTCAAACAGCTATAGGAGGGAAAATAACAAAACTAACAGCCTAAGCCAATCAAAGAAGACTTGATAAAGAAGGTAACATCAAAGCTATTATCTTGAAGAATCTGATTGAGTAAATGGGGGGATGAAGTCCTCTGCATTCTAAATAGCACATAATAAAGACATAGGGTCATGCTTGGGACCCTAACATGAGAGATAATTATTAATATTGAGTGTTATTTATATGCCCAAGTACTACTGAAAAAGAGAGGTAAGGCTCAGATAATCTTTTCCACCTACAAAGCCCAGAGCTTTGCCTGTCATTACCTCTTTTACTCAGCACCCAAATATAAGCACTGCACACTAATTTGTGGTCAGAAATAAGGGAAAGATTATGGCCCAAAAGATATTACCCAAGGGATCCAGGAACAATGAACTGGAAAGGAGTATGACTCAAAGTCGTCAGCACTCAATGAAGTTCAAAGTCAAGGAATCCAAGTACACATGCCAAGTCTTAAGGTCAGAAGGTAGGCCACAAGATGGAAATGAAATCAAAGGTTAAACGCAGGATGGAAAGTGGCATGACACCAGCTCACAAAAGGAAGAAAGGTCCTGGAATCTAGTACTGAAATAGTGTAACTTTCTTTTACTGCTCATGGGGTACATGGAATGACTTGTGTGTAATCAGTTTTATTTATTTTTTCTGCTTTTGCATTTCATGGATTCCATTTCTTGTATTATAAGACCTGCATCTTGGTTTAAAAAGTGTTCTGGCTTTTAAATCCCACTTGAACTATCTATCTTTACCATCTATCTTTACCTTCACCCTATCTTCGCCAGACATTAATTCATTCTGCAGATAGCCTAAGTCTCTCCTTTTTTATTTATTGAAAGTTAACTTTTAGAAAGTGAAGTGAAAGTCACACAGTCATGTCCAACTCTTTGTGATCCCATGGACTGTAGCCCATCAGGCTCTTCCGTCCATAGAATTCTCTAGACAAGAGTACTGGAGTGGGTTCCCATTTCCTTCTCCAGGGGATCTTCCTGACCCAGGGATCAAACCCGGGTCTCCTGCATTGCAGGCAGATTCTTTACCATCTGAGCTACTAGGGAAGCCCCAACTTTTAGAAAGATTTACCCAAATTTTATTTAAATACCTGTTAATGAAAAACTAATTTTTTTCTTCTTGTAAGATTTGAGGTGAAGGTTGGAAAATATACTTAGGATGCAAGAAAACAAACATGTTCACATCATTTTCAAGGGGGTGAGAAATGAATTTTTCTTCTTATAAATGAAGAATGTGAAAGTTTACTGATAAAAGAGTTTTATCTAGATCATGGAGCAAAATTCTTAGGACTAAAAATTCATACTATATTCAAAGAAATATAAACTATAATAGTAAGTCACAGTTTATATTCCAGTGGATTTTTAAACTCTAAAGAAAGTTTTTGAATATCCCAAGTTGGCAAGGCAGTGGGAAAATGGACATTCTTTAGGATTGCTAATGAGAGCTAAAATTAGTCAAAAGCTCACTAGTGAGCAGTTGGACTATGTATGCAAAACTTTAATAAATGTCTTGCTCCATTTGTCTCAGAAGATCTACTTCCAGACATTTAGCTTCTAGATGGAAAGCCTTATGTCTCCGTGTTCTGAGAGAAGAAGATATAGCAATGAATGTACATCCCTGGAATACAAAGGCTTCTAATGTTAATTCTAAGTACTTTCAGAACTTAGGCTCTTCCCTTCTCTCATCAGGAAGGGAATTCTAAACTCTAAGTCTCAGTTTGTGCAAGAACTATACATTTGACATTTCTAACGCTGTGTTCAGTTCAGTTTCTTGTGTGATGCTGTAAATTCATGCTCCTCTTCTCTTTTTTCTTAATTATTAAGTATGTCTTTATTTGAGATTTATTTTGCTTTCCAAATGAGAATTTTCTTTTAATTTTACTGGTAAGGAGTTATATGTGTTTAACATAAAATTTGGGTAGCTTAGAGCTTAGAAAATCAGTGTGCTTCAAATTCCACAAATACCTATATACTGTTAAAAAATTAAAGCAAAATTAATTATTTCCCATTTTAAATAATGTTTTTGAGTTATCTTGTCTGTGACATATATTCTATGTATTATATTTTATATAATACCTTAAATTGCACCAAAGTCTTTTAAACTTCAGTACCATTTCTTTCTCATAACAACCTTATGAATAAGCTCTAATTTTATTCCATTTGACATATAATGAAAATGAGTCTCAGAGTGGTGAAGTAACTTGTAAAAGATTTAGCTGGTAGTTATAGTTGGACTCAGGCTCTTCATATAACACTAGATGCCTTTCTGGTCTCCTCAGGAAGACCTCTCATAACTGCACCAGAATCTTTGGCAATGTCTGCCTTCTGGACAATACATTATTTTCCAAAGGTCTTCTCAGTGGGATCTTCTGACTGTGTCTGAGAGCAGAACATTCAATAGCACAGTTGCTTTCTCAAGATCATCACCTGCGTTCACATCAGAGTCCTACGTCACATCAGTGCAATTTCACCAACACCACGTTCTCAGTCCTTGAGCCTCTTGTTGCTGTGACCATCTCACTTTTCCACCCCACACATACACAAGATACTTGGCTGGATAGCTACATATCAGAGTCTGGAAAATCTTAGGATATTTCTAAATTTAGCCTAAATTTATATTTCTCTTGGTGTACCTTAAAAATCTTACTGCATCTGTTAAACAGATTTCTGGAGCCCAACTTCAAATCAGGCATGCTTGGAAACTGAAGAAATATTTAAACTGCTTCTGAATTAGTTGTGAAAACAATAGCATATATTCAGTTGTTATTTATAGAAGCTTTATGGATATTACCAGATGCTATTGAGTTCCCCAGAGAATACTGGCTCTTGCTCTGGTGTCAACAATAAAGATCAAAATCTACATGGGAAGAATTGCCTGTTAAATCCAGTAAACTCCTACCTCTAGTGTTTAAGGCCCATAACCATATTGCTTAAATGTATTTTTTCAGTCTCTTCTTGAATCAAATCTCAAGGACCCAGCTAAATATGGATTGTTTGCTTTCTTGAACATGCCTTTTTGTTCACACTTAATGACTTTATTATTCTGACCCTTTTCCTACTGTTCATGGGGTTCTCAAGTCAAGAATACTGAAGTGATTTGCCATTCCTTTCTCCAGTGGACCACGTTTTGCCAACAAAAGTCTATCTAGTCAAAGCTATGGATTTTCCAGTAGTAGTATATGGATGTAAGAGTTGGACTATAAAGAAAGCTGAGCACTGAAGAATTGATGCTGTTGAACTGTGGTGTTGGAGAAGTCTCTTGAGAGTCCCTTGGACTCAAATCAGTCAATCCTAAAGGAAATAAGTTCTGAATGTTCATTGGAAAGACTGATGCTGAAGCTGAAACTCCAATACTTTGGCCACTTGATGTGAAGAACTGACTCATTGGAAAAGACCCTAATGCTGGGAAAGACTGAAAGCAAGAGAAGGTGATGACAGAAGATGAGATGGTTGGATGGCATCACCAACTCCATGGACATGAGTTTGAGCAATCTCCAGGAGTTGGTTGATGGACAAGGAAGCCTGGAGTATTGCAGTTCATGGGGTCACAAAGAGTCGGGCTTGACTGAGCAACTGAACTGAACTGAACTGATGCATGCCCTTTGACTCGGCAGAATAATAGTCCAGTTATTAAGGAAAGTCTACATTTTCACAAGCATCTCCATATATATTTTATTTTATGGTCTTAACAGCCATTTTACAAGTGAAGAAAATGAAACTTTAGGAGGAAAATGCTTTATTGAATGTCTTACTCTTGAAATCTAGGCTTCAAAGCTTCATCATGCCATACTGCCTTTCTAGGTACAATGCAATTGAAAGGTACTTTCAAAACTACAACTGCATATTTATGATGGGGTTTAAGGAAATTATATACTGACAAACTGATATAAATGTCATTGGGATAAAAGAATAAATACAAATAAAAGAATTTAGACTTTAAAACAGCAAAAAATAGAAGGATCCTTCACACATAGTATTCTCTCAGAGTAGAACATTCTTTCCCTTCCTCTTTTTAAAATTCCTACTCATCAATGTGATTTTAGCTTAAGTATCACTTCCTGTAGGGAGCTTTTTCTGACCCCCTCTCACTTCAGGACTGGAATAAATAGTCTTTCCAGGGGATTCTATGGCCCTGTGATTTCTCCGCCATAGCAATTCACACATTGCTATTCCTTGCTTCATTTTCTATTTTACTGTTAGATTGAAAGCTCCATAAGGGACAAAGATTGTACTATTCTTTAATGTATACCAGCACCTTATACATTGGCTGGCACATGGTACTCACTTATATTTGATGAATGAAAGAAAGGAAAGAGAGAGAGACTGGGGTGGGAGGGCAGATACAGAAAGGGGTGATAAAAAGCCCTTAGATTCTAGAGTCTAACCAAACTTAGAAGTTTTTTACTTTGAACAGTTACTCAACTTCTCTCAATGTATAGTTTCTCATCAGTAAAATAATCATGTTAGTTAGAATAACAGTAAAAGGCTCATATTAGCTAGAATAACAGCCATTTATAAAAGGTCTTATGAGGTGCCAGGAACATAACAAAAAATGAAAATAGTTTCTTTCTGATGTCTAATTGCATGGCATTCTCTCATTCTCAGTTTATAGTGTGACTGTGAAGACCTTCTATTTTTATACTTTTGGTAGAAGTTCCTCTAATAACATCCCATGCTCTAATCATGCAGAGAGCCCTTGGACATTTCAAATCAACACTTCAGACTTGAAAACATTGGCCTTCCTCTCAAGACTTTTCTCTCCCTTTATTTCCAATTCCCATTAAAGGTACCACCATTCACACAAAAGACAAAGTCTGAGCCAGAACCCTTGAATGCTGCCTTCACCGCTCTCATTTATTCTTAGTCTAAAGCTCTGCTTTTCAGCTCGGGGACGCTTGGGATGTCTGGAGATGGTTTTGGTTGTCACACTGGGGAACAGGTGGTAGGCAGCATCCAGTGGGTAGAGGCCGAAGATGCTTTGAAACCTCTGATAATGCACAAGACAGCCTGCTACAGCAAAGAATTATTCCACTCAAAGTACTAGTAATGCTGAGGTTGAGAAAACTTGGTGTAGAGTGAAGAGTTAGTAATCTTCCAAAACTGGCATTGTAATCACTGGTCTTTGAAACTGCTGACAGTACTGCATAATTTACTGGTGGCAAAGAAAGGCTGACTTCCTCCAGATAGTGCTGTAATTACCCCATATTTCAGTAGAACTGATGAGACCTGAGATTGGCTGTTGAGAAATATAGATTCTATAGATTTTCTCTAGAATAGCAGTCTCAAAATGTGATCTTGGGACCTCTAGAAGCCCCTGAGACTCTTTTAGGGAGTATTCAAAATTAGAATTATGTTTAAAATAATATTAATATGGGTTATTTGCTCTTTCATCCTTTATCTTAAGAAAATAGACAACATTGCCACATGTTAAATTCAGGAAGAAGTATGAATATCTAGCTGTATTACATCAAATCAGACATTAAAGACACTTGGAAAATTGTATAATACCTCTATTCTCACAATTTTTTTCTAAAATATATGGTTATTTTTAATGAAAATGTTATGTTAATATATAATGGATTTATTAGTTACTTCACTGTTACTTAAAACAGTAATATTCCGATTATACAGTAGAAGTGACAAATAGATTCATGGGATTAGATCTGATAGACACAGTGCCTGAAGAACTATGGGCAGAGGTTCATGACATTGTACAGGAGGCAGTGATCAAGACCATCCCCAAGAAAAAGAAATGCAAAAAGGTAAAATGGTTGTCTGAGGAGGACTTACAAATGGCTGTGAAAAGAGAAAAGGAAAGATACACCCATTTGAATACAGAGTTCCAAAGAATAGCAAGGAGAGATAAGAAAACCATCCTCAGTGATGAATGCAAAGAAATACAGGAAAGCAATAGAATGGGAAAGACTAGAGATCTCTTCAAGAAAATTAGAGATACCAAGGGAACACTTCATGCAAAATGGGGACAATAAAGGACAGAAATGGCATAGACCTAACAGAAGCAGAAGATATAATGAAGAGGTGGCAAGAATACACAGAAGAACTATACAAAAAAGATCTTCATGACCCAGATAACCATGATAGAGTGATCACTCACCTAGAGCCAGACATCCTGGAATGTGAAGTCAAGTGGGCCTTAGGAAGCATCACTACAGACAAAGCTAGTGGAAGTGATGGAATTCCAGTTGAGCTGTTTCAAATCCTAAAAGATGATGCTGTGAAAGCGCTGTATGCAATATGCCAGCAAATTTGGAAAACTCAGCATTGGCCATAGGACTGGAAAAGGTCAGTTTTCATTTTGATCCTAAAGAAAGGCAATGCCAAATAATGATCAAACTACTGCACATGCTAGCAAAGTAATGCTCAAAATCCTCCAAGCCAGGCTTCAACAGTAGGTGAACCATGAGCTTCCAGATGCTCAAGCTGGTTTTAGAAAAGGCAGAGGAACCAGAGATCAAATTGCCAACATCTGTTGGATCATCGAAAAAAGCAAGAGAGTTTCAGAAAAACATCTACTTCTGCTTTATTGACTATGCCAAGGCATAGTCATTGTGTGAATCATAAGAAACTGGAAAATTCTGAAAGAGATGGGAATACCAGACCACCCGACCTATCTCCTAAGAAATCTGTATGCAGATCAAGAAGCAACAGTTAGAACTGGACATAGAACAACAGACTGGTTCCAAATAGGAAAAGCAGTACGTCAAGGCTGTATATTGTCACCCTGTTTATTTAACTCATACGCAAAGTACATCATGGGAAATGCTGGACTGGACGAAAGCACAAGCTGGAATCAAGATTGCCGGGAGAAATCTCAATGACCTCAGATATGCAGATGACACCACACTTATGGCAGAAAGTGAAGAACTAAAGAGCCTCTTGAATAAAGTGAAATAGGAGAGTGTAAAAGTTGGCTTAAAACTCAACATTCAGAAAACTAAGATCATGGCATCTGGTCCCATCACTTCATGGGAAATAGATGGGGAAACAATGGAAACAGTGACTTTATTTTGGGGGCTCGAAAATCACTGCAGATGGTGACTGCAGCCATGAAATCAAGATGCTTGTTCCTTGGAAGAGTAGTTATGACCAACCTAGATACCTAGATAGCATGTTTAAAAACAGAGACATTACTTTGCCAACAAAGGTCTGGGTAGTCAAACTTTGCTTTTTCCAGTAGTCACATATGAATGTGAGAATTGTACTATAAAGGAAACTGAGTGCCAAAGAATTGATGCTTTTGAACTGTGGTGTTAGAGAAGACTCTTGAGAGTCCCTTGGACTGAAAGGAGATCCAACAAGTCCATCCTAAAGGAAATCAGTCCTGAATATTCATTGGAAGGACTGATGTTGAAGCTGAAACTCCAATACTTTGGCCATCTGATGCAAAGAACTGATTCATTTGAAAAGACCCCAATGCTGGAAAAGATTGAAGTCAGGAGGAGAAGGGGATGACAGAGGATGAGATGGTTGGATGGCATCACCTACTTAATGGACATGAGTTTGAACAAGCTCTGGGAGTTGGTGATAGACAGGGAAGCTTGGTGTGCTGCAGTCCATGAGATGGCAAAGAGTCGGACACAACTGAGAGAATGAACTGAACTGAACTGAAAACTAATTAATAAGGAAATATTTTGAAAGCCTTCAGTTTTCATTTCTACCACAGGAAATACTGATAGATGATAACTTATTCAAGCAGAAATACTTTGGGCTGCTCAATAATTTTTAAGAATGTAAAAGGGGTCAACAGAACCACAAATTTTGAGAATTGTTATTGCAGTGCAGTGTTTCTTATATGCTGTGTATTAACTATATGTAATATATTAAAACACAAAACACATATGTACTGATTCAGTACATATGATGGTTAATTTTGTGTGTCCACTTGACTAGGCCATGTAGTGTTCAAATATTTGATAAAATATTATTTTGGGCACGTCAGGGTGTTTCTGGATGTGATTAACACTTGCATCTGTAGACTAAGTAAAGAAGATTGCCCTGCCTAATGTAAATGGGTCCTATCCAATCACTTGAAGACCTGAATAGGACAAAAAGACTGATCTGCCTAGAGTAAGAGGAAATTCCTCCAGCTTTGACTGCCCTTGAGCTAGAGCATCCGATTTTCCCCAACCTTCTGATCCAGACTGAAACACTGGCTCTCCTTGACTTTCATCAGCTGTCATTTAGACTAGTACATGCCATCTTCAATTCTGGTTCTCACACGTTGAGAATCAGTTTGGAACTATACTACCAGCTTTCCCAGCTCTCCAGCTTGCCCAATGCATTTCCTGGGACTTGTCACCATACATAACCACATGAGTCAATGCCTTATAATTAATTTCTCCATATGTATTTATCTCCTATTGGCTCTGTTTTTCTGCAGAATCCTAACATATTAGGTCTGGGGTGGGGCCTGACATTCTGTATTCTAACATCTTCCCAGAAGATGCTAACATTGCTGATCCATGAAACACACTTCTAGTGGCAAGGGTGAAAGCATTAACATGGGAGTTTATTAGAAATGCGCAATCTCAGATCCTGCCTAGAAGCTATGAAATTAGAATCTGCATTGGAAAAGTACCCCCCGGCTTATTCATGTGCATATTGAAATTTAAGAGACACTGGTCTAGTGGACCCTGACTTGCGTAGCTTTTAAAAAAGAGACTTGGACTCCATCCACCTTGATCAAAGACCAATTAAATCAGAATCTCAGATAATGGGGTCTAGAGATCCTTACATTTTAAAAGCTGCACACATGACATTAATGTGCCATCATGAATAGAAAACATTGGTCTAAAGAAAAAGCTGAAGATTAATAGTTGCAACAGTTTAAAACGTTTGAGGCTTTTTTAAGAAAGGAAATTAATTGCCTAGGGTATGGGATGAGAGCAAAGGATGGCAATTAGTCACTTGGTATTTTTGGATATGTAACTGTAAAATAAAATATGAAATGAATGTTGTGGCACTACTGTCTGGAAGAAGAGATCATACAACTTGTGTGTCTGATGTTATTTTTTTCTGGAGTGGGAACTTAGCTTTGAGTGTTTACAGAAAGTTCTTTCTAAATCTAGAGTTCTTAAATTGTTATGTGAAACAAATTGTTATTTAGAAGCAGATCCACAGAACTGGATGGAGAAGGAAATGGCAACCCACTCCAGTGTTCTTGCCTGGAGAATCCCAGGGACGGGGGAGCCTGGCGGGCTGCCGTCTATGGGGTCGCACAGACTCAGACACGACTGAAGCGACTTAGCAGCAGCAGCAGCAGCCACAGAACTGGAAGGTGTCTTAGGGATTATCTGGTCTAATTGTTTCATTTGTAGATGAGGAAACTGAGGCTCAGAGAGGTGCCCTTCATTCACTGTAAGGGCAGCTTCCAATAGTGGAGGCAACAAGCCTGGGTTTGACTCACAGTTCTTATGCCAGCTCTGGAGTCATTTCTTTGTCCCAAGAACAAGTTACATGCTCTGGCTAGCACTCTTGAAGTCTAGAAGTACAATGATCAGGTAAGTGCAGTGAAGCCTTCATTAAAATTTTGCTTATTACTGAGTTTTTTAATTCTGCAACTGTTTAGTGAGCTTCTGTCAAGTAGTGCCAGAAACACAGTAGCTATACTTAAAAATAGTTATGCTGTGATACTGTAATTATTTGTGGAATTACACAGTAAAGCCAAAATCTCCTGATTTGTGCTTTGGTATTTGTTTAGCTTTCCAAGGCCCACTTGACTACACATTCCAGGATGTCTGGCTCTAGGTCAGTAATCACACCA
The DNA here is from genome assembly GCF_000754665.1 of Bison bison bison. Classification (NCBI taxonomy): domain Eukaryota; kingdom Metazoa; phylum Chordata; class Mammalia; order Artiodactyla; family Bovidae; genus Bison; species Bison bison. The sequence goes on along the minus strand of NW_011494866.1, from coordinate 1,649,195 downwards.
TCGTGATTATCTGGGTTGTGAAGATCTTTTTTGTACAGTTCTTCTTGCCATCTCTTCTTAATATCTTCTGCTTCTGTTAGGTCCATACCATTTCTGTCCTTTATTGAGCCCATCTTTGTATGAAATATTCCTCTGGTATCTCTGATTTTCTTGAAGAGATCTCTAGTCTTTCCCATTCTGTTGTTTTCCTCTATTTCTTTGCATTGATTGCTGAAGAAGGCTTTCTTATCTCTTCTTGCTATTCTTTGGAACTCTGCATTCAGATGTTTATATCTTTCCTTTTCTCCTTTGCTTTTTGCTTCTCTTCTTTTTCACAGCTATTTGTAAGGCCTCCCCAGACAGCCATTTTGCATTTTTGCATTTCTTTTCCATGGGGATGGTCTTGATCCCTATCTCCTGTACAATGTTATGAACCTCATTCCATAGTTCATCAGGCACTCTTATGTGAAGTCAAGTGGGCCTTGGAAAGCATCACTATGAACAAAGCTGGTAGAGGTGATGGAATTCTAGTTGAGCTATTCCAAATCCTGAAAGATGATGCTGTGAAAGTACTGCACTCAATATGCCAGCAAATTTGGAAAACTCAGCAGTGGCCACAGGACTGGAAAAGGTCAGTTTTCATTCCAACCCCAAAGAAAGGAAATGCCAAAGAATGCTCAAACTAC
>NW_011494866.1:1625523-1647846 GCF_000754665.1 Bison bison bison | reverse complement strand
GTCAAGGCCATGGTTTTTCCTGTGGTCATGTATGGATATGAGAGTTGGACTGTGAAGAAGGCTGAGTGCCGAAGAATTGATGCTTTTGAACTGTGGTGTTGGAGAAGACTCTTGAGAGTCCCTTGGACTGAAAGGAGATCCAACCAGTCCATTCTGAAGGAGATCAGCCCTGGATTTCTTTGGAAGGAATGATGCTAAAGCTGAAACTCCAGTACTTTGGCCACCTCATGCAAAGAGTTGACTCATTGGAAAAGACTCTGATGCTGGGAGGGATTGGGGGCAGGAGGAGAAGGGGACGACAGAGGATGAGATGGCTGGATGGCATCACTGACTCGATGGACATGAGTCTCAGTGAACTCCAGGAATTGGTGATGGACAGGGAGGCCTGGCGTGCTGTGATTCATGGGGTCGCAGAGTCGGACACGACTGAGCGACTGATCTGATCTGATCTGATTTGTTTAGCTTCATGTCATACTGCCTTCCTTGGCATATGAAGAAGGCTGAGTATTGAACTATTCACCCAGCTGGAAAAGTGAGATTGGGACATTGGTTCTGGACTGATTATACTGCTTTCTCTGCAAATAGACCTGGGCCATGAAGAGCAGAATTCACGTTGGAAATCCTTAGTAACTGAAATTTCCTCCCAGCTTTTCCTTCTTTCTCTGAAAATAGAATGACTTAAAAAGAGACAGAGAGATGGATAAAGGAAAGAAAAGAAAAGGCACACTGTTGATGTACTGTATGTTGGAGGGTTCTGGAAAATTTTATAATGTGTTCTGTACTCAGAGACAAAATTTTCCAAAAGGACATTTATACTATTTCCTTCCAAGAGTCTGCATCCTGTTATAGTCTGGAAGAAGTGACCTCATGGTGTTTGTATTTGTCTCTCTCACAAAACCTCTTTTATAGTATTAATGCATGTGCCGATCCTAGGATATGTAATACATGAGGCTCTGACTTTGGCAGGTCATTCAAAGAACATGGAGCTACTTTTATGCTGGCGTCATCTTGTTTTATAGTGGCAAAGGGTCTGGGAGCGGGAGAACTGGCTAGGACGAAGTTCTATGCCAAGTTTCTTGGAAAATATATGCCACAGAAATCTAAGGAACCTAATAAAAGTGAACGAATATTAACTAGTGATACTTATTATTGGTCTCCAAGGAACTGACAGTAATCACTATAATCCCTTACAGCCTTTTAGAATTATAAGGTGATCGCTTGCACATTACCTCATTTGTACAGTACTTTACAGTTTATAAAGTACTTCCTCATAGATCAGCTCAGTTGTTTCTTCCAATGTCCATCTGAGTTATGCATGACCACTGTTTTTGCAAATTTCTCAGTACAACAATTGAGACTTTGAAATAAATAAAAATATGTAAATTCTTGGAAATAGACTTTGACAATATCAGAAAGTATATATATATATATATATATATATATATGAATTCATTTGGTTTCCACAAAAAAATATCTGCAGTAAATAAAATTATGATCAATCCCATTTGCTTATAAGGAAGCCAAGAAATAGAGAATAGATGACTTAACTGAGATTTTGCAGCAAATTAAGTGGCAGAATGAGAATTCAAATCCAAACTGACTCCTTAAAAAGTGTGGTTTCTACCACATAAAACTGCCTCTCTAAAGAGCATGGGCTTGGAGTCAGCCAGACCTGTGTATAACTCTTGGCTCTTGCACAAGAGAAGTGTAGGGTGAAGTCTGAGAAACTACTTAACCTCATGAAACACAGCTTTCTAATCGGTAAAAGAGGAAAAGGAATCCCTACCTCATGGGATTAGCGTGAGGAAAAAATGAGCTAATGTTTGTAAAATGGTTAGTATAGTGCTTGACACACAGACTGGGCCCAATGACTGTTATTGTAATAAATTTTATCACTGGCCCCTATTAGTATACAAGCCCATCCCAACTTTAGTCCCACCAGTGCTGCTCAACAGCGTTAGAAAACATCATTCATTTTTTTCCAGGTAAAGCTGTATACTCTTCTCCCAACAGAGCAGAAAGATCTGCACTAATCTCTGAAACAGAAGTCAAGATTGGAAGGGTCAACACTTTCATCTCTCTCTTTCTCTGTCTCCTAGATCTCAGGCAAGCCCTCTCATTTTCAGTCTCTATTCCCAGCTGTAGGTCTGAGTGAACAGCATAAAGTAAGAGCCACACTCAGAAGGAAAACAAACTGAGACTGTGTCCAGACATCTGGTTAAAACTTCAGAGCCCGGGACCCCACACCAAGAGGCTCCTGCTACTTTATGGGGTGTTTTGTCAATCTCCGCTGTCTCCACTGCACCTCTAAGAAATCAAGATCTGATACTAAAGGTGGGTTTGAAGTAAAGCAGCACTTATACTCAGGGAATACATAAAGAAAGCATGTAGTAATCAGTCTTGATCATTTATTTGTTAAACACGCTGCTCGTTCTCATGGGGGATAGATCCTTGCCAAAACTTTTACCCTCTTCTGCGGATTCAGCACCTTATTGTATTCGAGGGATCTTCAGGACCCTGTCTCACTGGCTATATGCCTTAGCCTCTGACACTCCCTGACATACACTTTGTATTCCCCTCATTCTGAACTGGTTTGAATTCTTCAAATGCACCTTGTCTCTCACAGTGTAGTGCTTTGCACAAGTTATTCAACAAGGATTCTCATTCATTCTCTGAAATGTTGTTACAAGCTGAGTTCCTATTCTTCTTGAAGATGTAGCTCAAGTAACTCTTTGAAGGAAGGTCTCCTGGAGGCCTCTCTTCCTCAGGAGCTGTCTGGGGTAAAATTAGGGATTTTTATCTTTTCCCTGTCATTGTTTTTCTTATGATCTTTAAATGCTATATATATATGTGTCTGCTCAGTCACCTTGGTTGTGTCTGACTCCTTGCCAGCCTATGGACTGTAGTCGGCCAGGTTCCTTTGTCCATGAGATTCTCCAAACAAGAATACTGGAGTGTATACCCTCCTCCAAGGAATCTTCCTGACTCACGGATCAAACCCACTTCTCCTGAGTCTAAAGCACTGAAGGTGGATTCTTTACCTGCTGAGCCATCAGGGAAGCTAAAGGAATGAGAAAAAATGTGAAGAAAATATCAAGCACTATCTGTAATAATGTGTAACATGTGGCCACTGCTAAATACTATTTACTTAATAAATCTATTAATAATGATTACTATTATTAATTTTAAAAGCAATATTATTATTAAGCAGCATTATTAGTTTATTGAGATTTCATGGGACAACAAGAGAAGCCCAAATACTCTGGATTTGAATCTGAGCCTTGGTTTTTTTAATTTGTTATGTGACATGAGCCTCTTTAAATATCAGTTAATTCATCTGGAATGTGGGGCTAATAATACCTACTATAAAGCTTTTTATAATGAGTAACACAGAAATCTGCAAATAAAGTCTTAGAAAATAGGAAATGCTCAATAAATGATCAATTGAATGAATGAGTGACTAGTATTTTAAACAATTAATTCCACTTCATTGGGTCTAACAAACGTCACTTCTCAATGAAATTAAACATTCTCAAAAAGATAATACTGATTGTATCTACTCATTGAAAATCAATGAAAATTATGAGCAACTATCTATTTTTAAAAACTGAAAGTTAAAATTTAAAGATGAAATGAACTCTACTTTTACAAACACATTTTTACCAGATGCCAAGATTTTTCTACAAAAATCTGAAGAGGGGAGTGGGTTAAATAAGCAAAACATTTCGGTTAAAAGGTCAATACAATTATAAGAAAATGAAATTTAAAATGAAGTTTACTTATTAGTAAACATTATTTTTTAAGTGTCAAATACTTTTAACATGTAATTTAAGAACACATTTCAATTGATGGAGAAAGATGCAAGGAAATATGAAATATTTTGGAAAAAATCAGCTAATTGATATCTAAATAATTAGTGTATGCGAAGGCTAAGCATTTACTGAACACAGGTGCCGGTGACACACAGAGAGGTGGGAGAGTTAGATTCCACACTCTGGTTGCTCAGAAGAGAGGGCCGGATCCTGAGCCACATCGCACACTTGCCCTTTGATTAACTGCTGACTCTCACATTTTCCTCAGCTATTCATCTGTGCACCAGTGTCTCAGAAGCCAGAGTGGATGCAAAGTGTTGCATGTGAGCTGCAGAACTCTGGCCACCCCAGAGGGCTTGTCCTGAGTCTCTAGCTGATGTTTAACATGAGAATAAAACATTACCAGATGCAGTGTCTTAACTTTGCCTGCCATCTGCCTGACTTCTCCAGGGGGTCCCTCTTGGCTAATGATCATTTGACTGTAATTTTGGAAAGCTGCCTTGTAAAGGAGGCAGAGAAGAGAGAGAGAGACGAGGGACACAAAGCAAAACATCTTGTGTTGTGCTGGGAAGCTGTAGTTTCACTGCAGCAATGAACTTGGTGAAGGAATTTGAGAAAGATACTCCCTCTTTCTGTGCCTCAGTTTCTTCATTTATAAAACAAAGCAATAGGAAACCTGTATCTCTTCTAGAGCTAGCGATAATAGTCACAGTCTAAATTTCAGTTTTAAATTACCATCTATCCTATACAGTAATAGCCTTACCAAAACAATAAAATCTTTACAGTAGAATAACCAGGGTACCTGGAGAAATAAGTTTTATTATTCAGTCAATAAAAGAGAGGAGAAAACCAATACACAGCATGCTTACTATCTGCCATACACTTTCATAAAGTTCCCATTCTACATGATGACAAAAATGTAAGTACACTTTCCCCACTTTAGAGAAGAGTAAAATTAAGTTCTGCTGTTGTTGTTGTTCAGTCACTAAGTCATGTTCGACTCTTTGTGACCCCATTGCTTGCAGCATGCCAGGCTCCCCTGTCCTTTACTACCTCCTGGAGTTTACTCAAACTCATGTCCATTGAGTTGGTGATGCCATCTAACCATCTCGTCCTCTGTTGCCCACTTCTTCACTTTTCCTCAATCTGTCCCAACATCAGAGCCTTTTCCAATGAGTCTGCTCTTCGCATCAGGTGGCCAAAGTATTGGAGCTTCAGCTTCAGCATCAGTCCTTCCAATGAACATTCAGGGTTGATTTCCTTTAGGAGTGACTGATTTGGTCTCCTTGCTGTCCAAGGGACCCTCAAGAGTCTTCTTCAGCCCCACGATTTGAAAGCATCAATTCTTTGGCGCTCAGCTTTCTTTAAGGTCCAAATCTCATATGTGTACATGACTACCAGAAAAACCATCACTTTGCCTATAGGGACCTTTGTCAGCAAAGAGATATGTCTGCTTTTTAATATACTGTCTAGGTTTGTCATGACTTTTCTTTCAAGGAGCAAAGGTCTTTTTTAAATTTCAGGGCTGCACTCACCATCTGCAGTGATTTTAGAGCCTAAGAAATGAAAATCTGCCACTGATTTCACTTTTCCCCCTTCTATTTGCCATGAAATGATGGGACCAGATTCCATGATCTTAGTTTTTTAAATGTTCAGTTTTAAACCAGCTTTTTCACTGTTGTCTTTCACCCCCCTCAAGAGGTTCTTTAGTTCCTCCTCACTTACTGCCATTAGAGCGATATCATCTGCATATCTGAGATTGCTGATATTTCTCCTGGTAATCTTGCTCCCAGCTTGTGATCCATCTTCCTGGCATTTTATATCATGTACTATGCATAAAAGTTAAGTAAGCAAGGTGACAATCTACAGCTTTCCTGCTGGGTCAGAAGTAAAGAATCTGCCTGCAACATAGGAGACCCAGGTTACAGCCTTGACATTCTCCATTCCCAATTTTGAGCCAGTCCATTTTTCCATGTCCAGTTCTAACTGTTGCTTCTTGACCCACTTACAGATTTCTCAGGAGACAGGTAAGGTGTTCTGGTATTCCCATCCCTTTAAGAATTTTCCACAGTTTGTTGTGATCCACACAGTCAGAGGTTTTAGCATAGTCAACGAAGCAGAAGTTTTTCCAGAACTCCCTTGCTTTCTCTATGATCCAACGAATGCTGGCCATTTGATCTCTGGTTCCTCTGTCTTTTCTAAATCCAGCTGGAACATCTGGAAGTTCTCTGTTCACAGACTGCTGAAGTATAGGTTGAAGGATTTTGAACATAGCCAATTATCTTGAAAAGATCTCTAGTCATTCCCATTCTATTGCTTTCCTCTATTCCTTTGCATTGTTCATTTGGAGGTGGGAGGGAGGTTCAGGATGGGGAACACGTGTACACCCGTGGCAGATTCATGTTGATGTATGGCAAAACTAATACAATATTGTAAAGTAATTAGCCTCCATAAAAAAAAAAGACAGTAGCATTAAAAAAAAAGATCTTTTTTAAAAAAATATTTTAAATTGAAGGATAATTGCTTTACAATACTGTGTTGGTTTCTGTCAGACATCAACATGAATCAGCCGTAGGTATACATATATCCCCTCCCTCCTGCATCTCACTCCCACTTCCCACCCCATTCCACCCCTCTAGGTTGTCACAGAGCCCCAGTTTGAGTTCCCTGAGACATACTGCAAATTCCTCCTGGCTGTCTATCTTACTTATGCTAGTGTGTGTGTTTCCATGCTCCTCCATTTACCCCACTCTCTCCTTCCCCCATCCCCTGTGTCCACAAGTCTGTTCTATATGTCTGCTTCTCCATTGCTGCCCTGCAGATAGGTTCATCAGTGTGCTTAGTGTGTGCATAGTCACTCAGTTGTGTCCAATTCTTTGCCACCCTGGGGACTGTAACCCTCCAGGCTCCTCTGTCCATGGGATTCTCCAGACAGGAATACTGGAGTGGGTTGCCATGCCCTCCTCCAGAGGATCTTCCCAATGCAGGGATAGAACCTAGGTCTCCCAGGTCTCCTGCACTGCAGGTGAATTCTTTACTGAATGAGCCACCAGGGAATTCATCAGTATCTTCTTTCTAATATCTCTCCTTACTAGTCTCTGGAACTCTGAATTCAATAAGGTATATCTTTCCCTTTCTTCTTTGCCTTTCACTTCTCTTTTTTTCTCAGCTATATGTAAAGCCTCCTCAGGCAACCAGTTTGCCTTCTTGCATTTCTTTTTCTTGGGGATGGTTTTGGTCACTGCTTCCTGTACAATGTTATGAAGATCCTTTCATAGTTCTTCAGGCATTCTGTCTATCACTTGATCTAATCCCTTGAACCTATTTGTCACCTCCACTGTATAATCATAAAGGATTTGATTTAGGTCATGCCTGAATAGCCTAGTGGTTTTCCCTACTTTATTCAATTTAAGCCTGAATTTTCCAATAAGGAGCTCATGATCTGAGCCAGTCAGATGCAGGTCTTGTTTTTGCTGACTGTATAGAGTTTCTCCATCTTTGGCTGCATAGAATATAATCAGTCTGATTTTTGTTCCAGAGGCAAATAACTTGACTAAGGTCAGGATATTAACTAGCAAAGTCAAGATTTGATTCTTTGTATATACTCATTGGGACTTCCCAGGTGGCTCAGTGGTAAAGAGCCACTTCTGCTAATGCAGAAGACACAAGAGACACAGGTTTGATCCCTGGGTTGGGAAGACCCCCTGGAGGAGGAAATGGAAACCAATTACAGTATTCTTGCCGGAAAATCCAATGGACAGACAAGACTGGCAGGCTACAGTCCATGGGGTCTCAAAGAATCAGACATAACTGAGCGATTGAATGTGCACGCACATATTTACTTATTCCTTCAATAAACATTACTGAACACCATGCCAGACACTGAATTAGGTATAGAGTTAGAACAGGGAATAGTGTTTCCAAAGATCATATTTCTTGTTGTACTATAGTAAAGGTATACTCTTGCCAGAGCATCTTGAGAATGTTAACCTTTGGTGTTCTGAGACTCAATTTTCAACGTGGGCAATAGAACAAGGAGAGTGGTGGGGAGGAAAAAATTTCAAGAAAGAATAAAAAACATATTTACGTAAGGAATTTAATAAAATATAATTTATGTCAATTATCGTGAAGTAGGGATCATTGACATATTTAATATTGACTTTTCTAGGCCAATATTATTGCCAGTGAATGCTGGTGTGTTGTGGACTATAAAATAATTTATTCTTCTCAGTGGGGTTGTAAATCAGTTATTTCTTTCTAAATAAGTTTTACCAGTTCAGAAAAGATGGCTTTTTCTGCCATCTAGTGGTCCATTTTATTAGGTTATCAGCTATAAAATGAAAGTACCAAAATTAACCTGAAGACATATTTTAATTATGTTATGTGCTATGTGAATATGGGAGTCTAGCCAATAGACCTAGAAAATATTAAAATCTGAGATAGACCCTCCTCTTGGGCACCCTTTGAATATACTCTTCCTCATAAAATCCTGGAAAACTCATAAATTAACTAGGACTAAACCTAATATAAAGATAATTAAAGAAGCCTACCAGGGAATAAGGGCTTCCCTGGTAGCTCAGTGGTAAAGAATCCGCGTGCCAAGGCAAGAGACACAGGCTCAGTCTTGGGTTATGAAGATCCCCTGGAGAAGGAATTAGCAACCCATTCCAGTATTCTTGCCTGGGAAAACCCATAGACAGAGGAGCCTGGTAGGCTACAGTCCATGGGGTCGCAAAAGAGTCACATACAACTGACCAACTAAACAACAAGAACCAAAGAATACAGAGGAAAGAGTATATTGCACTTACTGAAAAAAAATATTTATTATTAGAAATAAGAATGCCATTTCCAAATTTAGCTATAAATCCAACAAAATCCTATGCAAATTACCAAAATATTTTTTGTTATATATTGGAATGTCATGAATAGATACTAATGCTTAAACAAAAAAGAAAATGTGAAACAGTACTCCCCATAAGACCTGCTTAAGATATATAAAGATCATAAGATAAGTCATTAAAAGATGTAAAATATGCAGAAGTAAATAAGTAGGATGACTGAATTGCACACAGAATCAAGAAACAGAATGATGCAAAAAAATGTTGACGTTCATCTGATGATTAAAGTGACATTTCAAATCACTGGAAAAAAAGAGAGCAAATATTCAATGAATGGCATTGCCAAAATGTGTTATGCTTTTGGGAAAAACAGTTATTTTCAACTTTGAGCCATCTATTAGTATAAATTCTTTATGGTCTAGAGTGGTAAATGTAAAAAGTAAACTATAAAAGTGTTGAGAAAATACAGGGTAACTTTTATAACCATATGGTAGGGGAAATATAGGCAAAACACAACTCCAGAACCATAAAGAAAATGTCTGAAGTACTTGACTATATAAAATCTTTCAATTTCTCTGTAATGAAAGACCCCATAAACAAAGTTCAACAGCAAGTGACAGACTGGAAACTACATTCTGAATATAAAAATGCTTTTCTCTATCTACACATCACTGAGAAAACGAATCAATAGAAAATGGGCAAATGAGTTGTATCAGGATTCACTTAGCACATGTAAATGGCCAATAAACCATTAAAATGCTCAAATTTAACACTAAGAAAAATGCAAGTTAAAATCACAATAAGATATTTGAATGTATTTTTTTCAGTTTTATTTATTTATTTACTTTACAATATTGTATTGGTTTTGCCATACATTGACATGAATCTGCCATGGGTGTACATAAAGTGAAAATAAGATATTTGAATGTATTTTTAAAGTTTAGTATTATCAAGAATTTGTAACCATGTGGGGCAATAGGCACTCTCAAACCATCTTGAAGAGTGATAAATCTGTGAAGCAGTTTTAGAAGGCAATTTGGCAGAATCTATAAAGTTTTAAGTACACACATCTTTGGCAAATCAGGTCTACTTCTGGAATCAATCCTTAGGAAATAGTTACATATGTGCACAAAGATATATGTTCGCTGCTTAACTTAAAAAATATAGAGAAAAATGTGGAGCATGTTAAAGTGAAAGCACTTTCTTCTCTTACTTTCCAAAATGTTGCACTCTCCTGACTTTTTCTCTCTTCCTCAAATGGCCCCTTACTCAGAGAGACTGAATCTGTTTTCTGGGTTCCTCATCGTCTTCCTCACTTCCTCCTGTTGCAGTTTCCCAGGACTTGGTCTTAAGATCTCTTCTCCATCTATACTGTGACCTCTTCCAGTCTCTAAATTCCCTGATTCAACATCCACTTCTCTCCATTTGAAAATTTATGTTTCTAGCTCAGATTCCCCCTCCAACCTCCAGACTCATATATCTACCTGCCTACTGACAGCTTCTTTTTCATATCTAATATACACTTCACCTCACACATGGCTTGAAAAATAAACTTTTGATCCTGTTTTCCAAACTTGTTCTCATCTTGGTCTTCCAGAACTGAATAACTAGAAACTATCACTTCAATAGTTTAAGCCAAAAGCCTAGAAATCACTATATGAAATCACTTTTTCTTATCTCCATCCCATTTGGCAGTAATTTGAACAATCTTATTACAGATGTATTGTAAAGATCTTTGAAGAATCCAATCAACGCCCACCTTCTCCATGCTTGCTCTGGTCTGAGCCACAGCCATCTGTTACCCAAATGCCTAAAACAGCCTCCTACCTGGCCTCTCAGCTTTCACTCTGTGGTCTACTTTCAACAGGGCCAGTAGAGTGATTCTTTCAAAATGAGTGTCAGATTCTCTCTCTCTCTTGCTTAGAATTTTCCACTGGTTTCCCATCTCATTCAGAGTGAAAGTCAGGATTTTTACAATAATTTATCTAAATCTTAACCTACGTTTTAGCCCTCACTTCTTTCCTCCCAAAGTTCCCTCCCCTTACCTTTCTCATCTCGCCTACCAGGACTCCCTTGGCTCACTCTTCTCAAGACTCTCTATCCATCTTCTAAATCTTCAAAAACTCCAGACATGACCTCAGCACAGGACCTGTGCACGTACTCTTATGCCATCTGGCATACTGTATATTTTATGCTTTATAGAATGGTGTGTTTTTATTTTCTGTCTCCTTCTACTGGACTGGTTTTTGATTGGGTTTTTCTTTGGTTGTTTGGATGATTTTGCTTATTATTATTCACTGGCCTACCTCCACATCTTCAAATAGTTACTCAGCACACAGTAGCAAGTAAGCATCAGCTGAGTGAAGGAATGATGGAAGTCCATTAATAGGAGAGTATTAGAAGACTGCCTTTAAACTTTTTTTTTTCAATTATTCCTAAAATAATTTTGAGAAACTGTGACATTGACTTTATTTTAATCACAGTGTTTTATTGTAGATGTGATTTCTGATGTTTTTAATATTGTGCCCATGCTTTAAAAATATTTTAATCCAAGTTTAAGGCTGTAAGTTCACTCAATCAATATATGGAAAAAGTCTGCCATATAATCCAAATAGCAAAGATAGCTCTCATATATCAAAAATATTTGACTTCATTTGCAATTCAAATAGTCATATACACCTATTCAAGGGACAGCCGTCTTACTTCTGAATTCCAGTGCAAAGCTATTTCAATTGCCTGAATGAAATCAGTATTACATTCTCAATGTTTAAATTTTCCATGCCTTGCTCTTCCTGGCCCCTTCCCCCAGAAGCTATGCATTTTCCATTGTCCTTTGATTTGCACAGCAAAGTGTTTTATATTTTGAGACAATTACATCATAGTAAATAATAGGAACTGGTGAAAGACATGCTTTTCTGCTGTTAAAAAGGAGAATGGCGACTGATGGTGAAAGTGGGGAGAGGAAAGAAAACCAATCTGATCATAGGCATTCTCAGGCAAATGGATTTGGAGGCAGAGCACACTGGAAAGTTGAAGATTCAGGAAATCAATTCCTTTCTTCACTCACATGTGTTCCTGGAAAGTGTATGACAAACTCTGGGTATGCAGGCACTGTAAATTCATTCTAAAAGGAAATTATACTGTGGAATTCTATGCAATAGTAATTTTAAAAGAAGTGCATCTATATGAAATTATGCAAGAATTTTTAAGAAATAATTTTAATTGAAAAAGCAAATTGCATGACTATGTTTCCATTTGTTTTTGAAATGTATAATTAATTTACCTGTGTATGAAAGTCAACTCATAGAAGGGGACTGCAGAAATGCAGACAAATCTATTAGTGGTGAGTACAACTGAGGAAGGATGGAGGAGTGGGGGCTAGGGGACACAGAATAAGAGATTCACATTTTGCTTAGCTAATGTTGTTGTTGAGTCTCTAATAAGTCATGTCCAACACTGAGACACCTTGGACTGCAACACGCCAGGCTTCCCTGTCCTTTGCTATCTGCCAAATTTTGCTCAAACTCATATCCATTGATTCGGTGATTGCCATCCAACAATCTCAGCCTCTGTCACCTTCTTCTCCTCCTGCCCTAAATCTTTCCCAGCATCAGGGTCTTTTCCAATGAGTCTACTCTTCACATCAGGTGGCTAAAGTATTGGAGCATCATCTTCAGTATCAGTCCTTCCGATAAATATCCAGGGTCCATTTCCCATCACTTCATGGCAAACAGATGGGGAAACAGTGGAAACATTGCCTGACTTTATTTTTCTGGGCTCCAAAATCACCAGATGGTGATTGCAGCCATGAAATTAAAAGACGCTTACTCCTTGGAAGGAAAGTTATGACCAACCTAGACAGCATAATAAAAAGCAGGGACATTACTTTACCAACAAAGGTCCGTCTAGTCAAGGCTATGGTTTTTCCAGTGGTCATATACGGATGTGAGAGTTGGACTATAAAGAAAGCTGGAAAAAAAAAAATGCTGAGCACAGAAGAACTTATGCTTTTGAACTGTGGTGTTGGAGAAGACTCTTGAGAGTCCCTTGGACTGCAAGGAGATCCAACCAGTCCATCCTAAAGGAGATCAGTCCTGGGAGTTCATTGGAAGGACTTATGTTGAAGGTGAAACTCCAATACTTTGGCCACCTGATGCAAACAGCTGACTCATTGGAAAAGACTCTGATGCTGGGAAAGATTGAAGGAGGGAGGAGAAGGGGACGACAGAGGATGAGATGATTGGATGGCATCACCGACTCAATGAACACGAGTTTGGGTGGACTCCTGCAATTGGCGATGGACAGGGAGGCCTGGCGTGCTGCGGTTCATGGGGTCGCAATGAGTCAGACACAACTGAGTGATTGAACTGAGCTGAAACTGATTTCCTGTAGGATTGACTGGTTTTATCTCCTTGCAGTTCAAGGAACTCTCAAGAGTCTTCTCCAGCACCACAATTCAAAAGTGTCAAAAGTTCAGCCTTCTTTATGGTCCAACTCTTGCATGTGTACATGACTACTGGAAAAACCATAGCTTTTACTGTACAGACCTTTGTTGGCAATGTGATGTTTGCTTTTTAATACTCGCTCTAGGTTTGTCATAGCTTAAACTTATTTTTTTCCTAATTTTACATACTTTTAAGAAAAGCTACAGTTAATTAAAAACCTAACTACGAAAAATACTAACAGACTCTGATTTATAGTGCTGAAATAATCTTAAGACATTTTTTGCCTTAGAGCAGCTTGTAAATGCAGTTGAATATTATCAATAGCTTTTCAAAAATATAAGTCAATTATAGCAACTCCTACTTTACTCTTCCCTTCTTACACTGATATTTTCCTATACCCTTGATACTCACACTGAGTCTTCATCATGTCATGTGTTCTGCTACAGCTTTTTCTGTCTATAACTGCTTCCCTTACTAGGTGGTAGATTCCTTAAAGAACTATACCATTTTCAACTTTGTAGTCCCCATATCTTACACAGTGCTTAGGGTACAGTAGTCTCTCAATGACATTTGGAATGAATGAATGTGTGAATAAGTGAATGGAATGGAACAAGAAGTCTGTCTTCTTGTCTCTTCGTCTCACTGATTTAAAAATAAATAATATTTCTGTTTTATTTTTCATGTCTAATAATCTCTTCTTAACTTATTGAACAGGAAGCTCTAGACATTTGACACATTTACAGACATTACCTCATTTTCCTTCCCCATTCTGTGGTAAGGAACCACGAGTGGAATGTAGATTCAGCTTACACATAGAGAAGCAAAAGCCCACAGACAGAAAACAGCTTTCTAAGTGCACAGCCACAGACCCTGTGCCCATTACAAATGTTAATCCAGCAGCATGAAGACCCATGGATAACTTTAACACTTAGCAAACAGTTCTTTTAATAGTACTTTGTGATATTTAAAATTTAAAATATGTTTTTAAAAAGCCTGGAACTCTGCAGTTCTTCTTTAGTAAGTTAGATATAATTCATTAAATCACAATTTAGATGGCCTTTTAAAAATCATTTAAAGTTGCCTTCAGCTAGTTCTTGAAATTTTTAAAAGCAATACCAGAGAAGTTCATCTCAACAGATACATTTTTTCAAAGGGAAAGAAGAATGATTATTTTTATGACATGGGCTTTCCTCATTTAGTTGATTTTTATTTTCATAAAATCTAACAAAAAGTCCGATTTAAGAAATTACTGCTGCTGCTAAGTCGCTTCAGTCGTGTCCGACTCTGTGCGACCCCATAGACGGCAGCCCACCAGGATCCCCCGTCCCTGGGATTCTCCAGGCAAGAACACTGGAGTAGGTTGCCACTTCCTTCTCCAATGCATGAAAGTGAAAAGTGAAAGGGAAGTTGCTCAGTCGTGTCCGACTCTGTGCGACCCCATGGACTGCAGCCTACCAGGCTCCTCAGTCCGTGGGATTTTCCAGGCAAGAGTACTGGAGTGGGGTGGAGTGGACCCTTAGTGAAGCATAGAACCTCTAGACCAACAGATGTGGTTCATTTCAAAGATAGTATTATAGCTTTTCTTTAGCAAAAAAAAAAAAAAGACAATTTAAATGTGTGTTCAATCATGTCCAACTCTGCAACTCTGGACTGTAGCCCACCAAGTTCCTCTGTCCATGGGGTTTTCCTTGCAAGAATACAGGAGTGGGTTGTCATTTCCTTCTGCAGGGGATTTTCCTGACCCAGGGATTGAACTCATATCTCCCTCATTGGCAGGTGGATTCTTTACCACTGAACCAATGAGGACATCTACTCAATTGAAATACAATATCAATTTTAAATTTTCAAGAAATATATTTCCCTATACAAAGAGAAATAACTCAATAGGAAAGGAGGAGAATTAGGAAAAATAATTTGATAAATAACAACTAAATACTAGAAACTTAACTAAACGTTTTACACATCAACCAGATCTTCAGAGTGAAATAGTAAGGTCAGAGATATATTCTTCCATTCATCATTTGAGGATAAAAATAGATCCAGGGAAATCCACTCATGTAAATTCTAATACCAGACTTAAGTGGACTTCACTTTTAAAGGAATGAGGAAGTGGAAAACAAAATAAAGAAATACAAAAAAAAAAAAAAAGTACCCCATAGGAACTATTAAAATATTCTTTAACATAAGGCACGCAAATAGTTACTGAAGTGCTCATACTTCTTTTCAGAAATGCTGTACCAACACAACAGAGGATACAATAATATTCAGCTCAACTGTTGCTAAAAAGATATGTATTAAAATAATTCTCAGTATAAATATTTTAGAAAACTAGAAATACTAGTGATTCTTTTTAAGTTCAAGGTAGCATATGAGAAATAAGATAAAATCTCTTCTTTCTATACAAAATCAGTTAAAATGATAAATATATGCTTTTTAATGAACAAATTTTTAGCCACAATCAAAAACAAGGAAAGAATAAAACAAACTTGAATCCACCACAGAGTCTGCTTCTTCGCTATCATGAAGCTGGAACAAAGGCTATGTTGCTTGGAAACAGATTTTGAGATGTCTCTGCCTAGCAGAAAAATTTAAAACTAAACCATTTTCAAGGCTAGTATCTATACAATACTGAAGCCAGTACACTAGGAGAAATTCCCACTGCAGAATATGGAAAGAATTCCTCTACAAACAGCCGAGAATCACAAAATAGCTAAGTAACATCCACATCTTTATAAAAACACAAATAAACTCAGCTAACAAAAGAACTTATAACTAAGGAAGTAGGGACCATAATGCAAAGTAAAAACTATTTTAAGTGTTAGTCCCTCAGTCATGTCTGACTCTTTTCGACCTGCCGCTCCATTTACTGTAGCCTTCCAGGCTCCTTCCTCTGTCCATGGAATTTTCCAGGCAAGAATACTGGAGTTGGTTGCCATTCCATTCTAGGGGGATATTCCCGACCTGGGAATTGAACCCAGGTCTTCCACACTGCAGGCAGATTCTTTACCATCTGAACCACAAGGGAAGAGACCATAATGCAGACTAAAAAGGATTTTAAAACAGTATTTAATATCACAAAAAGCCAAAGGAAGTAACTTCTTTCAAAACCAGCTTCAAAAAGTGAGAACCAAACATCATGATAAAGAAGAGATGCTCATGAAGAATAAAATAAAAATTCTAGCAATTAAAAAAAGTATTTTAATTTTAAAAGTTCACAAAGGGATCAAAAAATGTGGTAGAAAACAGAGCTGAGAAACTTCCCTGAGCATGTCCCAAAATACTGAAAAGATTAAAGAAATGTCACATACAATAATAGGTCCAGAATCAGACCTACTCTTTGAATAAACTGACACCTATTGCTGTCAGATCTTCATCCAGTGTGCTTTAGCACTGGGTTCTGCTTAGTTTATGCAACATTGATTAATGTTGCTTTGACCTATGTTTCCTTCTAGGACACTTAATTTGCTTTGCGAGTGAACTTTACTGAAACTGCTCCTTCATGGGTTTATTTATACACTTCTCAGCAGTTATTCAATTAATTTACCCTAAACACTTATTTGGAATTTTACCATGCTGTGTTAGGCACTGTATATTTTTGCATATACACACCTCTCTTCATCCAGTGAACATTTGGGACAGCAAAGAAATGAGAATTGTGTCTTTTGTCCATGAGGAGATCACAGTATAGCTATAAATTTAATTATTATCACACATACATATTAAAAGGCTATAGAGAGGTACAGGTGAAATGCGACAGGAGTATATAATTGAAAATGTTACTTCTGGAGTCTGAAAATCAGGGAAACATGATGGGAGAGATGTCATATATTTGAGTACTGATGTGTCATCGTAATTTTCAAATACAGAAATGAGAAAAAAAATTCAAAGTTTCTAAGCAACTCTAAAGAAATTGATTGATTCTTGACCTGCAAATTCTTCCGAGTTGTGTCAGTGTGATACCTGAACCTCAGCCACTAATTTGCATTCAAATTACTGCACTGGTCTTTTTCCTTAGTTTTGCCTTAGTTTTGACATTTATTCATTTGGAGGGATGGTGATGCTTTAACTCTGCCCTATTTGAAGGATTAACTAATAAAAAATGACTTCATAAGAAGTTCATTCCATAAAAGACATTATTTTGTTGTAAATATTTATAATTATTGGCTATTTTCTGAAAATGGACTCTAAAGAAATCATAGCGAAAATTGTACTTTAATATGGCCTCTAGAATGTGTGGCCTTGTTAAATGTTTATTACCATGTCTCAATAATACAAAGTCCTTTAATGTATATCTTAAAATAAAATCAGTAGTGATTTTATAGATCTCCAGTATTAGTGGCAAAGAGCACATTTTCCTGGGAGAAAATAAACCTCTCACTTTGCTACAGGAACCAACTGCCACTTGAAAAGTATTCAGTGATTGAGGATAGGAAAAACAATCTTTCTGCCCATAGGGGGAGCCATAGGAACACAAGTTAAACAATTACTAAAAGAAACTTGAACTCATCACTCAAGCAGATACCTTCTTTTCTTTTCCTTTTCTTTCTTTCATTCAGTTCATTTCAGTCACTCAGCCATGTCCAGCTCTTTGCAACCCCGTGGACTGCAGAATGCCAGGCCTCCCTGTCCATCACCAACTCTTGAAGTTCACCCAAACTCATGTCCATTGAGTCGGTGATGCCATCCAACCCTCTCACCCTCTGTTGTCCCCTTCTCCTCATACCCTCGACCTTTCCCAGCATCAGGGTCTTTTCAAATGAGTCAGATCTTCACATTAGATGGCCAAAGTATTGAAGTTTCAGCTTCAACATCAGTCCTTCCAGTGAACACCCAGGACTGATCTTCTTTAGGATGGACTGGTTGGATATCCTTGCAGTCCAAGGGGCTCTCAAGAGTCTTCTCCAACACCACAGTTCAAAAGCATCAATTCTTCTGTGCTCAGCTTTCTTTCCAGTCCAACTCTAACATCCCTACATGACCACTGGAAAAACCATAGCCTTGACTAGATAGACCTTTGTTGGCAAAGTAATGTCCCTGCTTCTGAATATGCTATCTAGGTTGGTCATAGCTTTCCTTCCAAGGAGTAAGCGTCTTTTAATTTCATGGCTGCAATCAGCATCTGCAGTGATTTTGGAGCCCCCCAAAATAAAGTCTGCCACTGTTTCCACTGCTTCCCCATCTATTTGCCATGAAGTGATGGGACCAGATACCATGATCTTAGTTTTCTGAATGTTGAGCTTTAAGCCAACTTTTTCACCCTCCTTTTTCACTTTCATCAAGAGGTTCTTTAGTTCTTCTTCACTTTCTGCCATAAGGGTGGTGTCATCTGCATCTCTGAGGTTATTGATATTTCCCCCAGCAGTCTTCATTTCAGCTTGTGTTTCTTCCAGTCCAGTGTTTCTCATGATGTACTCTGCATAGAAGTTAAATAAGTAGGGTGACAATATACAGCCTTGACGTACTCCTTTTCCTATTTGGAACCAGTCTGTTGTTCCATGTCCAGTTCTAACTGTTGCTTCCTGACCTGCATACAGATTTCTCAAGAGGCAGGTCAGGTGGTCTGGTATTCTCATCTCTTGAAGAATTTTCCACAGTTTAATGTGATCCACACAGTCAAAGGCTTTGGCATAGTCAATAGAGCAGAAATAGATGTTTTTTTCTGAAACTCTCTTGCTTTTTCAATGATCCAGTTGATGTTGGCAATTTGATCTCTGGTTCCTCTGCCTTTTTTAAATCCACCTTGAACATCTGGAAGTTCATGGTTCATGTATTGCTGAAGCCTGGGTTGGAGAATTTTGAGCATTAATTTGCTAGTGTGTGAGATAAGTGCATTTGTGTGGTAATTTGAACATTCTTTGGCGTTGCCTTTCTTTGGAATTGGAATGTAAACAGATCTTCTCCAGTCTTGTGCCCACTGCTGAGTTTTCCAAATTTGCTGGCATATTGCATACAGCGCTTTCACAGCATCATCTTTTAGGATTTGAAACAGATCAACTGGAATTCCATCACCTCCACTGGCTTTGTTCATAGTGATGCTTCCTAATGCCCACTTGACTTCACATTCCAGGATGTCTGGCTTTAGGTGAGTGATCACACCATCATGATTATGTGGGTTGTGAAGATCTTTTTTGTACAGTTCTTCTGTGTATTCTTGCCACTTCTTCTTAATATCTTCTGCTTCTGTTAGGTCCATAGTTTCTTTCCTTTATTGAGCCCATCTTTGCATGAAATGTTCGCTTAGTATCTCTAATTTTCTTGAAGAGATCTCTAGTCTTTCTCATTCTATTATTTTCATCTATTTCTTTGCACTGATCACTGAAGAAGGCTTTCTTATCTCTCCTTGCTATTCTTTGGAACTCTGCATTCAAATGGTTATATCTTTCCTTTTCTCCTTGGCTTTTTGCTTCCCTCCTTTTCACAGCTATTTGTAAGACCTCCTCAGACAGGCATTTTGCCTTTTTGCATTTCTTTTTCTTGGGGATGGTCTTGCTCCATCTCCTGTACAATGTCATGAACCTCTGTCCATCAGGCACTCTGTCTATCAGATCTAGTCCCTTAAATCTATTTCTCACTTCCACTGTATAATCATAAAGTATGTGTTTAGGTCATACCTGAATGTTCTAGGTTTTCCCTACTTTCTTCAATACTTTTTTTCATAGAAGAGCCATTTTTTTTTTTTTTACCATTCTTTGATTATTTCCTTTTCTGTAATTTTTAAAAATTCCTTGTTTCTTTCTCCATATGTTTCCTCTTTTTCTCTATCTCTTTTTTCCTTCTTAATTAAAAGTAAAATTATTATAGGGCCTCCCATGTGGCACAGTGGTGAAGAATCTACCTACCAATGTGGGAGATCCAGGAGACATGGGTTCTATCCCTGAGTCGGGAAGATTCTCCACATGGAGAAGGACATGGCAACCCACTCCAGTATTCTGGCCTGGAGAGTTCCATGAACCGAGGAGCCTGGTGGGCTACAGTCTATGACATTGCAAAGAATTGGACGTGATTGTGTATACATGCGTGCATAGAACTATATACATTTTCATACCAAAATGTTAGAGTCAGAGTTTATATTTGAAGGCATCCTTCTGATGATATTTTAGTCTAATCCCTCCTGCCTGAATTTCCAGGATTACAGTCTTAGAAATTTCAGGGTTCATCAGAAATCCTGCTTTCCCAATTGATTAGATATGTAGCAGGAGTCTTGAGATAGAGTTTTATTTCTTTCCTTTTAAGAAATATGTCTACTGCTTCTTGCCTGCCTCAAGAGGGCGTTATTCTCTCTATAATTAGCATGCAAAGCATCCATTTACCTCGCAATGACATTTCTTAAGACTCTCATCTTTGTTCAAATGAAAAATAATTTGAGGGCTGAAACAGCAGTGATGGTAATTCAATTCTTTGCTCAGCAAATACTTCTTAAGCGCATTCAAGTTTTTAATATTTTAATCTCAGATATTTTTCTCCTTTCCTCCTTTAATAGCTGTTAAAGTAGCTGAATCATCAGTAGGAGGCAAAAGGAAGGAACAAGGGTGACTGTAGCAGTGAGAGAGGCTCAAAAAATATAACCACACAAAGTAGAAGAAAGATGAAATCAGAAATTCTCACCCAAACTGTCTAGCTATCAGATCCCCCATATCACTTATTCCCTGGCCTAAATTACATGAAACTTGTCACACTGGTCTCCCAGAATAGTCATAGAATTTTTCAGATCTCCCAACAGAAAAATATTTTCTAATTTACATACCTCAAAGTCCCACATTGCAAAAGACATTGCTTTTGATTTTGTGGTAAATTATTAAGGAAGTGGGAAAATCATCTTTGTTCTTGAGGAACTTAAAAATGGTGGTGGAACAAACCTCATTGGAAAAACAAAAAAACTCCAAGGCTATATAGAAACACTGTACACGATACTTACACCATTGTGGCTGCATAGAGATGGACTCATTCCACAGGATCCACTTAAAACCCTTTTTGAAGAAATAGTCATTAGCAGTGTTCAGGAGAAAAGTGATTCTGTTCATTGGACAGGAAAGTGGGCAGCAAGCCATGCAAAAGGGAGGGTATATATGTAAGCTCTGGAGACAAATCAACTGCATTATTTACCTAGGAAAGTTGGTAATTTTTCTGGTCAGAATAGAGAATATGAGTTGAGGTAAAGCAGGATATTTTGTAGATAACTATTATCTTCAAAGGTAAAAGATAAGGAGAAACAATTGTAGTTTTAAGGTCACCCAAGAAGTAATTTGTAAAACTATAAAAAAAAATCTTCTTTTTTTTTCTTAAATATTTTGCTAGGGAAATTTTCAAACCTACTTTAAAGTAGAGTGGGATTTGTTGATGGACATTTAGGCTGCTTCCATGTCTCGGCTATTGTAAAGAGTGCTGCAATGAACACTGGGATGTATCTTCTCAAAGACACATATGATTTTCTCTGAAGATATGCCCAGGAGTGGAATTGGTGGATCATATGGTAGCTCTGGTTTTAGTCTTTTAAGGAGCCTCCTTACTGTTCTCCATAGAGGCTGTACCAATTTACATTCCCAACAGCAGTGTAGGAAGATTCCTTTTCCTCCATACCCTCTCCCTCAGTTTTTATTTGAATGGATAAAGATGTGGTATATTTACACAATGGAATATTACTCAGCCATAGAAAAGAATGAAACAGTGCCATTCGCAGCAATATGGATGGACCTAGAGATTATCATACTAAGTGAACTAACCAGACAGAAAAAGACAAATATCATATGATATCACTTGTGTGTGACATCTGAAGAACAATAATACAAATGAACTTTTTACAGAACAAAGAGACTCACAGGCATAGGAAACAAACTTATGTTTACCAAAGGGAGAAGGGTGAGGATGGATAACACTAGTACATATAAAATAAGTAACAAACAAGGACCTACTGTATAGCACAGGGAACTGTCCTCAATATTTTGTGATAACCTGTAAGGTAAAAATAATCTGATAAAAAAAATATATATATATATATAATGTGTAACTGAATCACTTTGCTATACTCCTGAAACTAATACAACACTGTAAATTGACTATACTTCAATTTTAAAAAAGAAACATGTAAGAGAAAAAACAAAGTAGAGTGGAATTATGAATCTCTTTGCATCTGTTACATGCTGCTGCTAAGTCACTTCAGTTGTGTCTGACTCTGTGCGATCCCATAGACGGCAGCCCACCAGGCTCCCCCGTCCCTGGGATTCTCCAGGC
>NW_011494866.1:1616628-1623972 GCF_000754665.1 Bison bison bison | reverse complement strand
TTTTGATTATGCTATCTCGGTTGGTCATAACTTTCCTTCGAAGGAGTAAGCGTCTTTTAATTTCATGGCTGCAGTCACCATCTGCAGTGATTTTGGAGCCCAGAAAAATAAAGTCTGGTACTGTTTCCACTGTTTTCCCATCTATTTCCCATGAAGTGATGGGACCAGCTGCCATGATCTTCGTTTTCTGAATGTTGAGCTTTAAGCCAACTTTTTCACGCTCCTCTTTCACTTTCATCAGGAGGCTTTTTAGTTCCTCTTCACTTTCTGCCATAAGGGTGGTGTCATCTGCATCTCTGAGGTTATTGATACTTCTCCCGGGATTCTTGATTCCAGCTTATGCTTCTTCCAGTCTAGCGTTTCTCATGATGTACTCTGCATATAAGTTAAATAAGCAGGGTGACAATGTACAGCCTTGATGTACTCCTTTTTCTATTTGGAACCAGTCTGTTGTTCCATGTCCAGTTCTAACTGTTGCTTCCTGACCTGCATACAGATTTCTCAAGAGGTAGATCAGGTGGTCTGGTATTCTCATCTCTTGAAGAATTTTCCACAGTTTAATGTGATCCACACAGTCAAAGGCTTTGGCATAGTCAATAAAGCAGAAATAGATGTTTTTCTGGAACTCTCTTGCTTTTTCAATGATCCAGTTGATGTTGGCAATTTGATCTCTGGTTTCTCTGCCTTTTTGAAAACCAGCTTGAACATCAGGAAGTTCATGGTTCACATATTGCTGAAGCCTGGCTTAGAGAATTTTGAGAATTACTTTACTAGTGTGTGAGATGAGTGCAATTGTGCGGTAGTTTGAGCATTCTTTGGCATTGCCTTTCTTTGGGATTGGAATGAAAACTGACCTTTTCCAGTCCTGTGGCCACTGCTGAGTTTTCCAAATTTTTTGACATATTGAGTGCAGCACCTTCACAGCATAACCTTTTAGGATTTGAAATAGCTCAACTGGAATTCCATCACCTCCACTAGCTTTGTTCGTAGTGATGCTTTCTAAGGCCCACTTGACTTCACATTCCAGGATGTCTGGCTCTAGGTCAGTGATCACACCATCATGATTATCTGGGTCATGAAGATCTTTTTTGTACAGTTCTTCTGTGTATTCTTACCACCTCTTCTTAATATCTTCTGCTTCTGTTGGGTCCATACCATTTCTGTCCTTTATCGAGCTCATCTTTGCATGAAATGTTCCTTTGGTATCTCTGATTTTCTTGAAGAGATTCCTAGTCTTTCCCTTTCTGTTGTTTTCCTCGATTTCTTTGCATTGATCACTGAAGAAGGCTTTGTTATCTCTTCTTGCTATTCTTTGGAACTCTGCATTCAGATGCTTATATCTTTCCTTTTCTCCTTTGCTTTTCACTTCTCTTCTTTTCACAGCTATTTGTAAGGCTTCCCCAGACAGCCATTTTGCTTTTTTGCATTTCTTTTCCATGGGGATGGTCTTGATCCCTATCTCCTGTACAATGTCACGAACCTCATTTCATAGTTCATCAGGCACTCTATCTATCAGATCTAGGCCCTTAAATCTATTTCTCACTTCCACTGTATAAGGGATTTGATTTGGGTCATACCTGAATGGTCTAGTGGTTTTCCCTACTTTCTTCAATTTAAGTCTGAATTTGGTAATAAGGAGTTCATTATCTGAGCCACAGTCAGCTCCTGGTCTTGTTTTTGTTGACTGTATACTCCTCATGAGTATTAGAAAGCGTTTTTTCTGAATGTGTGAATTCATAGACATGATTAGTTAGAACAAAGCTAAAGTTTTGCAACTTAATTTAGAGAATAAAATTAAGTTAAAATAGTGTGGGTATTGTATTGGTAGACTAAGGCATTTCTGAGTAAGGTAGTATATGCCAAGTAAGTCTACATTGGAAAAAGAGGAAAGACATGATGGAGACGTGTGGGTGGAATGGTCGGGGATAAGGCTGGGCAAGCTAATGCCACAGGACAGTTGGTCATATGTTAGTGACACGCTTCAAAGAACTTCCTCAAGTCACAAATGGGAAATTTGAGGTCTGAAAAAAAGATAATTACCAACTATCTCATAGAAAGTCACTTATAGAGCAATGACTGGATCTTGGGGATTTTGCTTCATAATCCAGTATTTCTTTTTATTTTTTTTTACTAAGCCAGTTCCTTCTTAAAAAAGTATTTAGGTTGTATAGGAATGATGTCACTACTCAATTCATTATGCTGCAAGTTCTTCAGTTCAGTTCAGTTCAGTTGCTCAGTCGTGTCCGACTCTGCAACCCCATGAACCACAGCACGCCAGGCCTCCCTGTCCATCACCAAACCCTGGACTCCACCCAAACCCATGTCCATTGAGTCAGTGATGCCATCCAACATCTCATCCTCTATCGTCCCCTTCTCCTCCTGCCCTCAATCTTTCCCAACATCAGGGTCTTTTCCAATGAGTCAGCTCTTTGCATGAGGTGGCCAAAGTATTGGAGTTTCAGCTTCAACATCAGTCCTTCCAATGAACACCCAGGACTGATCTTCTTTAGGATGAACTGGTTGGATCTCCTTGCAGTCCAAGGGACTCTCAAGAGTCTTCTCCAACACACAGTTTAAAAGCATCAGTTCTTCAGTGCTCAGTTTTCTTCACAGTCTAACTCTCACATCCATACATGACCACTATAAAAACCATAGCCTTGACTAGACAGAGCTTTGTTGGGAAAGTAATGTCTCTGCTTTTGAATATGCTGTCTAGGTTGGTCATAACTTTCCTTCCAAGGAGTAAGTGTCTTTTAATTTCATGGCTGCAATCACCATCTGTAGTGATTTTGGAGCCATTAAAAATAGTCAGCCATTGTCTGTTTCCCCATCTATTTACCATGAAGTGATGGGACTGGATGCCATGATCTTAGTTTTTTTAATTTTGAGTTTTAAACCAACTTTTTCACTCACCTGTTTCACTTTCATCAAGAGGCTCTTTAGTTCTTCTTCACTTTCTGCCATAAGGGTGGTGTCATCTGCATATCTGAGGTTATTGATATTTGTCCCAGAAATCTTGATTCCAGCTTATCTTTATATTATCTAGTGTTTCCAATTTAATTCAAAAAGTATTTGTCTGGAGGATGTTCAATATCTTCGTAATTTCATTTGAAAGATATCTACAGGTAGATACAAATGATTGAAAATGTTTTTAAAATTGTCTAGATAATTACTATAAAATATTTTGATAGAAGAGAGTTGAGACTTGAACTGTGCTTACTCGTAAGAGCAGAGGCAAAGAACCACAGGGACCCAGTTTCAATTGTGGTCTGCTGATCCACAGAAGAGCTGGAAACAATGTACTTAAGAGTCTTGCCATGTTGGTTTTTATACCAGGGGGACAATGAAACCTTTTTGCAAGATGTATTTGAAGCTTACAGATAATAAAGAGCACTGGTACAGCTCCAGAAACATAATAGGTATTAAAATAGGTAGGAACTATTATTGTGTGTGATAGGGTAAGGAAAAGGAGAAGGTATGCTTTAAAATTGTCTCAAGACGAGAAACAGGAAGTATTTTTGATGCGGTACCAACAGAAAGTGGATAAATAGGAAGAGAATGATAGATTTGGGTTTTTACAATTGTGTTCAGAGCGCACAAGCTGGTAAGTATGTGAGTTCTGCTTACATTAGCACCCTTATTCTAGAGAGCGAATCATTTTCCTACCCTTAGAGGTTTTGGTAATTATGCTATTTCACTTAACATTTGCGCAACATACTGAGAATTTAAAAGGGAATTTCCTAAGCCAAAATGTAACTCCTCCTATCTGAGTTCCATGAAACTACAAAGTTGACAGATCTTAATGAACATTTTTAGCATCTGGGTTATATCAACTTCTCTTAAATCATAAATCTTTTATCATGCCCAGTTTTGGAAAAGAAAATTTTTAATAATATTGTTTACATTTGGCTGTATTTCTTTGCATAGAGGGACATTGAGATATAAAACATTTTATGGGTGAAGTGTGAAGCAAATCCATTTCTTTTAGACTAGAGTTAGAAGTAGATTCCTCAAATTTAATCTATATTATTCTTAAAGTAAATACAAATATATTGTTTAAACTTATATAGCTCTTACGAGTTTGCAAAGCACTTTTATTTTCACACATAGTATTTCATTTATTTCTCATGACAGTAGTATGCTGCTGCTGCTAAGTCGCTTCAGTCATGTCCGACTCTGTGTGACCCCATAGACAGCCTCCTACCAGGCTCCTCTGTCCCTGGGATTCTCCAGGCAAGAACAGTGGAGTGGGTTGCCATTTCCTTCTCCGATGCATGAAAGTGAAAAGTGAAAGTGAAGTCACTCAGTCGTGTCCAACTCTTAGTGACCTCATGGACTGCAGCCCCACCAGGCTCCTCCGTCCATGGGATTTTCCAGGCAAGAGTACTGGAGTGGGATGCCATTGTATAGGCACTAATATTCTCATTTTCTAGATGAGGCAGCAAAAGCTCAAAGTGTCAGTATCTTGTTTAAGGTCACATGGCTAATAACAAATTGATCCAGATCATCTGACTCCAAATTCAATATAGTTTTCACTTTGTACCTCCATTTTTTATTTCCATCATTCTGTATAAGACAAAGCATGAAATATGTTTGTCCTTGCCCTTGAAGGATTCCCAATTTCATTTGGCAATGAACACACACACACACACACACACCCCTGAGTGAAACATCACTTTAGGCAAAACATCAATTATAATTCCAGACGCCTCATAAGTGTTTCTCATGAGGTTGTTAACACTAAAAGAGAAAGAGAGCGATTGAGATCGCTATGAGTTGGCATGGCCAGGGACATATCGTAGAGGAAGTAAGAAGAAAGGTAAGAATATTTTTTGAGAGTAGAAAACCAAGCACCCACTTAGGATGATTGTAGTAGTCAGGTTGTCCTCCACCCCCAAGCTCTAACTCTCATCTGTAAACATTCCAAAAGGAGTAGGACATTGCATTCTTGGCTGGGAATTAAACAAGCAAATGAATCATCTGAAAGTTCAGTGTTGGAGCAGGTTTTCTTCTGATCACAATGAGAGATATCCATGTTTATGGGCTCACTGCTTACGAGGTATCCACAGTAACCAAATCTGTGCTGTCTAACATGTTTAACATGCAGATACCTTTCTCATTTCCAGGCTTCAACAAGGCAAACCCTAACGTTTTGTCAATATGGTAAGTGCTGTGGACAGGGAGACAAAGGAAAGAGCACTGAATTAAAAATGTGAAGAACTGGGCTTTACCTTAGCATTGCAGCAACTGTATGAGTACGATCTTGAGCAACTCACTTCTTTTCTCTGTGTTCCAGTTTCGTCATCTATAAAATGGGCCAAATGGGACCTGCCCAGCCTACTTTTCTGCAAAGAATTAATGATGGAGCAACATACGTGAGAGTATCCTAAAAATGTTAAATTATATAAAATATTACCCAAATGTATACATTATTGGATAAGGAAATGGCAACCCACTCCAGTATTCTTGCCTGGAGAATCCCATGGATAGAGGAGCCTGGCAGGCCATGGTCCATGGGGTTGCAGAGAGTTGAACAGGACTGAAATAACTGAGCACACATACATTATATTGATATACACTATATGCAAATACTGTGTATTGATTTTCAAGGGATCCTTGTATAAAATGTCCTCCAATTATCTTTTGCAGCTTAGTAAGTACTCAATTTTTTTGTGTCATCACAATTCCCAAATGTCTGACGTGCACAGAGATAAATGTAAAACCAGTGAACATAAAGATTGAGTAAAAAAAAGTCATTTTCCCATAAGCCTACTCTTTAGTCAAACTGCTGTTTGACCTTTTGGGCAGGAGTCACTATATTAAGTAAGCTTTTATAGAATTGTTGGATATGTGGAGGGTTGGGATAGGACTTGGTGAATTAAATTTTTTTTTAATGTAAAGACTGAAGAATAACCTTCTTTGAAAACTTATTGAAATAACAACAACCAATTACTGTGTGACACTTCAGTCTCTAATGATATGCTATTAAAAATGTTTGGGGGAGAATGGATCCATGTGTATGAATGGCTGAGTCCCTTGCTGTTCACCGGAAACTACCAGAACATTGCTAATCAGCTATGAAAGTGAAAGTGTTAGTCACTCATTCACATCTGACTCTACGCAGCCACAAGGACTGTAACCTGCCAAGCTTCTCTGTCCATGGAATTTTCCAGACAAGAATACTGGAGTGAGTTGCCATTTCCTCCTCCAGCAGATCTTCCCAACCCAGGGACTGAACTTGGGTCTCCCGCTTTGCAGACAGATTCTTTAACATCTGAGCAACCAAGGAAGCACCAGCCTAATACAAAATAAAAAGTTTACAACTAATCTCAAAAATATACAAGCAGCTCCTACAGATCAACTCCAGAAAAATAAATGACCCAATCAAAAAATGGGCCAAAGATCTAAATAGACATTTCTCCAAAGACCACATACAGATGGCTAACAAACACATGAAAAGATGCTCAACATCACTCATTATCAGAGAAACGCAAATCAAAACCACTATGAGGTACCATTTCACGCCAGTCAGAATGGCTGCGATCCATAAGTCTACAAGCAATAAATGCTGGAGAGGGTGTGGAGAAAAGGGAACTCTCTTACACTGTTGGTGGGAATGCAAACTAGTACAGCCACTATGGAGAACAGTGTGGAGATTCCTTAAAAAACTGGAAATAGAACTGCCTTATGATCCAGCAATCCCACTGCTGGGCATACACACTGAGGAAACCAGAAGGGAAAGAGACACGTGTACCCCAATGTTCATTGCAGCACTGTTTGTAATAGCCAGGACATGGAAGCAACCTAGATGCCCATCAGCAGATGAATGGATAAGAAAGCAGTGGTACATATACACAATGGAGTATTACTCAGCCATTAAAAAGAATACATTTGAATCAGTTCTAATGAGGTGGATGAAACTGGAACCTATTATACAGAGTGAAGTAAGCCAGAAAGAAAAACACCAACACAGTATACTAACGCGTATATATGGTGGTGGTTTCATTTTGATATTTGGCAAAACTAATACAATTATGTAAAGTTTAAAAATAAAATAAAATTTAAAAAAAAATAAAAAAATAAAGTTAAAAAAAAAAAAAAGAAGTTTTACCAAAAAAAAAAAAAAGTTTAAAGGTTGAAAAAAGAAATGGGCTCTATAGACCAGCCAGAAGATAATACCACGCAGAAGCCTGTTAGAAATGTAAATGCCCCAGCCCTGCCCCAGATTTGTCCCAGAACCTTCATTTTTTTTTTTTTAATTTTTTTTTTTTAAATTTCAGGTATACACGTGCTCCCCATCCTGAACCCTCCTCCCTCCCCCTTCCCCATACCATCCCCCTGGGC
>NW_011494866.1:1615834-1615950 GCF_000754665.1 Bison bison bison | reverse complement strand
GGCTGTCCCAGCGCACCAGCCCCAAGCATCCAGCATCGTGCACTGAACCTGGACTGGCATCTCGTTTCATACATGACATTTCACATGTTTCAATGCCATTCTCCCAAATCTTCCCA
>NW_011494866.1:1596147-1615711 GCF_000754665.1 Bison bison bison | reverse complement strand
AGCATTTATTATTTGTAGACTTTTGGATCGCAGCCATTCTGACTGGCGTGAAATGGTACCTCATAGTGGTTTTGATTTGCATTTCTCTGATAATGAGTGATGTTGAGCATCTTTTCATGTGTTTGTTAGCCATCTGTATGTCTTCTTTGGAGAAATGTCTATTTAGATCTTTGGCCCATTTTTTGATTGGGTCATTTATTTTTCTGGAGTTGATCTGTAGGAGTTGCTTGTATATTTTTGAGATTAGTTGTTTATCTGTTGCTTCATTTGCTATTATTTTCTCCCATTCTGAAGGCTGTCTTTTCACCTTGCTAATAGTTTCCTTTGATGTGCAGAAGCTTTTAAGTTTAATTAGGTCCCATTTGTTTATTTTTGCTTTTATTTCCAATATTCTGGGAGGTGGGTCATAGAGGATCCTGCTGTGATGTATGTCAAAGAGTGTTTGATCCTTGGTGATTTGTATGCATGTTAAAGTTTGAGATCCACTAGCCTATGAAACATTATCAGATACATTGCATCATTTGATTCTTGAGACTATTGTTCTAAAAATAGTATGAATACCTTGTCCTCCCCACACCCCCTATTCAAGAGTAACTCAGAGAAGTTAAGGCAGTGACATGAGTAAATGTGGTAACTGAGGAATTTAGATGTCAACTTTCTGATTGGAATGTTTGTGCTTCTCCCACTATAGGTCTGTTTTGTTGCATCTCTCTCTCTAATATGTTGTATGAAGACCTATTTTGAAAGTGGATGTAATGTCCAGCAATCCTTTCTGACTTAAAGATCCATAGATTTACCTAAAGTACCCCACTCATGAAACCCTGCCTCATGATACAGGAAACCTCAGACAAGCAGAGGAAGAACTACTTCCTTTGGTGGCACAGTCAGACCCTTTGGGTCTGTGCCAAGCTGCTGACAGGGGAAATACCCATTTCACATTCTTCTTCATTTACTTGGATAACTGAGGTCTTAAATGACATCAGACTTTTTGAGAGATCTTCCTGGGAGTTCATTCTTGGCTGATCTCATCATCAGGATACCACTGTTACACGGTGCCACACCTGGAATTGTGCAAACCAGTGGCTGACTGGGTTTCTTTCAGGTGCCTCCAGAGCAGGGGTCCTTGGAGTACAGAGTTTGCTTGCATTGTAAGGTGAAAGCCTGATTCAACCATGTACTAGAAGTGCTTGAAATACACTGTTGGATGTCCTTCAGCTGTCTCTTTCTTAACAGATTCCTGACCTTGTCATAGAACTCATAGGGATAAGCAGTCAACAGGAAGTGGTTTGAAAAGTCTCATCAACAGTGATTTATTTACAGCTGAGAACTGGGGGATTAACTATACTCCATGAAATATAATTTGCGGACAAACAAGTTTAAAAAAGAAAACAAACCCAAAATGAAAAATCTGAGAACTGGTAAAGACACTATGATTGTGTTTGAAAGCTTCCTAATACCAACTGTAGTCCTATCCAGAAATAAGGTTTATATTGTCTTTTTTAAGAATGACCTCAGGGAGCTTTCCAGGATGGAGAGACCTGGATCTACAATATATCACCTGCTTCCTGTCTACCCTTAGGATGTAGCACTGAAGACACCAACAGAATCTAGAGTGCTTTAAGTTAAGATTCAGTCAATTCTCAAAGTGAGAACTAATACCCAGGTGGCTGTTCCTGTTCACTTCAAATCGGTGAGCTCTTTATTCCCCATGTATTCCCCACTAAGTCTTACTGTTCATGCCTGGAGCCACAGCAGCTCTATGAGATGTGCCTTTAACTCTTGCACTGCCGTTGTATCTAACCTACAGATGCCCAAAGATCTCTTGAAATGTTCTCTTACCAGCTCAACTATTTCAAATCCCGGACATCACTCAGTGTCATTCCTTTCTGAACCTTCCTCTGATAATTCAAATCAAACACAACCACCACTCACAGTTTGTGTGTCTACTAGAGCACTTGGGTTTTCTGTCTGTTTTAGTCACTTGTGGAATTGTCAATCTCTCCTACTAGGCACATCTCAGTCTGTTTTACTAGATGGTTTTTGTTTATGTGATTGTATAATACCTATGTCTTACTCATTCTGAAACACATGAGTGCAACAATAAATCACCATTTGAATAGGGACATCCCTCTCAGAGTTAAGAAAGAAATGTCAAGCCTTGCTCCTGAAGTTTGGAGTAAGCAAGTTATATTTATAACCTTCAAACCCTGTGGGTGTTTGAGGTCATCTATGTACCCCAGGGGCTGAATCCAAACTTGTCGAACTTGTTTTCCAGCCAGGATGAAAAGAGCTCTTCACTTCAAAAAGAGGTTCCACCCTTTTCCATTTCATAAAACCTATTATCCTGTTCTAACATAATAGAACACTAGACTTTAAGATTTTTAAAAATCTTCAAGAAACTAGTGTTGTGGCACAAGGGGCATAAGAAAAAAATTATGGACGTTAAAAAATAAATATTATTATAAAGTCTATTATTCTCTTTAAATAAATATATCTTAACTTCTTTTTAAAATTGCTCTAGAGATAAAAACATTTCAAGCAATTCTTAAAAAGAATAGTAATTACTCTATATTTGAGACTTACAAAGAAGATGGCTTTAGGGTAGGTACCTTCAAAGCAACTCTTAAATGTGTAAAAAATATTCAAAGATTCCAGTGAGGGAGAATTGGAAGAGTGATCTTTGAAAGGATCTACAGTATCCTGAGATTTTAAAGGTAAATGAAAAAAGTTGAAAGGAGGATTTGAGATGACAAAATACTGTGAATAAGAGATATTGATGGGGGAGAAGGGGATCTAGGAAATCTAGGTAACCTGCCTCTCAATTTTGCTATGAACCTAAAACCGTTCTAAAAAATAAAGTCTTTAAATGTAACTCCAGATACTGTCAAATGTCTTCCCTGGCTGAGAACCACTGCCTTAGTTCTTAAAAATGTATAATGCGGACACCACCCCAAATCTACTGAATGAGATACTCTGGGGGTGAGGCCTAGCAATCAGTCTGTGTTTTAATATGCTTGCCTTGCCCTGTATTCTGATGCAGCTTAAGTTAGAGGTTTACCAACTCCTCAAAACAAGTGTGTCCCAGAGGATGTAGACTTGTATTCCTTAGTGTGAGGAACATGGATTATCTACATCAGACTCACATTTGTTGTTTCTTGAAGCAGCATCTAGGGGCCCACTGAAGATTTCTTTAATCAGAATCTCATAGGCGATGGGGAAGATAACAGTGAAATAGAAAACAGGGATCCAGTGTTTTCCTTTATTCTTTTTTTATAAGGAAGCATACCCCAATGTCTCTTATGTAAGCAGAAGTTGAACACCACTGACTAATACAGACTTTGCAGACTTTCTTTATGTATATCATTTTTACCGCAAGTTCTGGTTTTGTGTTTTCAAAACAGCTTTCTGACGACAAATTGGCTTTTGATTTAGACCTACCTACAGCAATGTTTCTCAGCCTTGGTTGCATTTTTTAAACACCTGGGGAGCTTTTAAAAAGCATCCCATTATCCAGTCCCCACCCAAGACCAATTAAATCAACATCTTTGCGGGTGGTATTTTTTTTTTTTAAGAGTCCTAAATAATTCTAATATGAGACTAGCCTTGAAAACCACTGGCCTGTCAGGGAAAGCATTTAGTTTGTTTAATGCTTACATATCTCATTACAGACTATGAAAGTAATGTTCTGATTTGTATTTTGTTACTCTTGTGTGTGTCTCTTTAAATCATCCCATTTCTAAGGATCACAGCTAAATACCAGACTCCTTAATGCAGTCATGTAATTGGGATATTCTCCTTTCCACACCACATGCTGGCCTTACCTGTTTTCTCCCTTCCATCTCTTGTAAATCAATCTTCAGGGTTTGTTCGGTTAATTATACTAGAGAAATGGCTGCAAATTTCTGTCTTCAAAAATAGAGGCACTTTGATGTTAATGTAATCAAGCTTTTAGATGTTCCTTCCAATACACAGGGAGTGGGGGGAACAGAAGAACAAACCAAATACCAACAAGGAAGGATTTAAACTAACCCAGAATGCAAACATTTTATAGAATAGTTTTCCTGTGTCTTCAGAAACTCATTATTATGAAAAAACAAATAAATAAAATAAAATAATATATTATAACATTAGAAGAAAGAATATTTTAAATTGAAAGAGATTTAAGAGACATAACTACCAAAGGCAATTTCTGGGCCTTTACTGAATCCCAGTTCTATGAAACAGCTATAAGTGAAATGATGGTAGTGCTTGGAAGAATTTGAATATGATTTGGGTATTAGATGACGTTAAGAAATTATCCTTAATTTTGGTAGGTATGACGGTATTGTGTTTACATAGGGAAATGTCCTTATTTTTAGAAATGAGCAACAGTGACAAGATGCATAAAAATGCAGCAAAATATTGTTAACAATTGTTCAATCCAATCTGGGTTATTATTATTATTAGAATGTGCATTATATTGTTTTCTCTCCTTTATTCATCTCTTGGAATTTTTATAGTAAAAAATGACAAAAAAGAAAAAGAAAGCATATAAAGGCAGTTTAGATAATGGAGACTCCTCTGGAATGGGAATAAAATCACCTGGGTCTGGTCTTGACTCTGAGTGGGGCCTTCTCTGGGCCTCATTTGTTCCAATGCTGAATGAGGAGATTAGACTGAGGTCTTTTCTGCTGTAATCCTGGGATGAATGTCCTCATACACAATTTTATTAAAATCCGTTATAGTAGCTGGCATTTCTAAATGCAAGATTTGCTCCTGAACATGATTTATAATCTCTCTGGGTAATAAAAATTGTGGATGTAGGGTAGGTTATTTTTTGGGGGGGATTTTTTTATTGTTAATATTCCAATAGTGAACAGTGAACAGAAATGATAGCATTTCTCTTTGCAGTTTATGGAAAACTCGAGTCCTGTAACCTACAGGAAGAAAGCCTCAGATCAAATTTCTTTTTTTCTTTTAATTATTTTTCTTTCTCTTTTAAAACACAGTTATTACCATGTTGCATTAGTTTCTTTGTACAGCAAAGTGATTTAGTTATAAATTTATTGTTTAGACACTAAGTTGTGACTGACTCTTTGTGATCCCATGGACTGTAGCCCTCCAGGCTCCTCTGTCCATGGGATTTCTCAGGCAAGAATACAGGAGTGGTTGCCATTTCCTTCTCTAGGAAATCTTTCCAGACTTTTATGAGGGAGGTACTATTGTTTTTTATCTCTGTATTGCAGATGAGGATTACTGAAGTACGGAGACATGATACCACTTGCCTGATGTGACCAAACTGGGATTTGAACTAGGAAGCCCAGCTCTAGAGCTTGCACTCTTAAGCCATATCTCTACTCAAAGCTGGAGCAGTAGTGTATTCCAGGAAGAAGAAATAGAAATTGCAAAGATCTTAGTAGAGAATGGACTTGGTGTGTTTGACCAAAAGAAGACCACTGTGGCTGATGACCATAACCAAGGGGAGAGAAGAGGCAGAAGAGGAAGGCTAGAGCCTGATCATTTAGAGCTGTGTAGGATTTTAATCCAATTACAACAGGAAACCTGTAAGAGGTTTTGAGCAAAGGAGTGATATTATCTGGCTTTCATTTTCAAATGATTTTTGGGGGGGGGGGCTGGCATTGACTTTCTATTATTTTTAAAATGTTTTTTATTGGGGTATAGTTGCTTTACAGTGTTGTGTTCATTTCTAGTATACCCCAAATGAATCAGCCATACGTATACATCTAACCCTGCCCTTTCAGACTTCCTTCACATTCAAGTCTGCTGCTGCTGCTGCTAAGTTGCTCAGTCGTGTCCGACTCTGTGCGACCCCGTAGACGGCAGCCCACCAGGCTCCGCCGTTCCTGGGATTCTCCAGGCAAGAACACTGGAGTGGCTTGCCATTTCCTTCTCCAATGCATGAAAGTGAAAAGTGAAAGTGAAGTCGCTCAGTCGTGTCCGACTCTTCGCGACCCCATGGGCTGCAGCCCACCAGGCTCCTCTGTCCATGGGATTTTCCAGGCAAGAGTTCTGGAGTGGGGTGCCATAGTCTTCTCCGCACATTCAAGTCACCAGTGTTTTAAGTAGAGTCCCTTGTGCTACATAGTTATCTATTTTGTATGTATCAATAGGGTATATATATCAATCTCCACTCTCACTGCTCTATGGAGGATGGATTCTAGGGGAGCAAAAGTGAGACAGAGAGACCAGTTAGGATGATGTCATAGAACAAACAGGCAAAGACTAATGTAGCTTAAGTTGGTATTGTAGCAATGGGTGTCTTGAGATGTAGCTGGATTTGAATTTCAAAGAAACAGAGACAAAAGAACTTTCTGGCGTGTTGAATCTGGGATGTGAAGGTAAAAGGAGCATCAAGGACTACTGGAGGGTTTTGGTCTGAGCAGTGAGGTTGATGATAGTATCATTTATCAGAATAAAGAGGACTTGGGAGAAAGTAGCTTTGGGGAACAGGGAGAGGAGAAAGAAAACAGTAGTTTTATTTTGGCTATCTTAAGCGTGTCTTGGTTGTTAGATATTAGCACCTAGATTTTGAGTATAGAAAAAGTAAACTTGGTTTATTCCAGTCAGAGAGAAAAACATTATGGTAAGCAGAATTTCTTCTAAAATAAATTCAGACTGGGCAGTAGAAAGAAGCATAGTAGCCAAGAATTTATTAGTCTAGATAAAAAGTTGCAAATAAGTGGCCCTAGGATACATTTTTTTTGGAACTCAAAATGTTTTAAAAATTAAGTTACTTCACATGAAAATACTTCTGGCTTCTCTTAAAAAAAAAAATAAGAAGACACAGTAATGCTGGGTCTATGTTTTCAGGTTTGAAGTCTTTTCGTTTCCACAGATCTTGCTACCCACTAATGTATTGTTCCTGTCCAGCGTTTAGAGGATTTTGAGATCATATCACTTGAACTAGATTCTAGTCTCCACTCTGCCACTTATGTTTGTTTGATACTTTGCAGTTATTTATTTATTTATTTTTTGGATCCTCAGATTCTGAACCATGAAGTATGGGCTGGCTGTGACTAACTCAGAGTTGGTAGCTCAGTCAGTTGTGTCCTACTCTTGCAACCCCAATGGACTGTAGCCCCACAGGCTCCTTTGTCCATGAGATTTCTAACGCAAGAACACGAGAATGGGTTGCCATTGCCTCCTCCAGGGGATCTTCCAGACCCAGGGATCGAAGCCCAATCTCTTGCCTTGCAGGCACATTCTTTACTGCTGAGCCACTGGGGAAGCCCCATAAAGTGTGTTCTGTGATTAGCTCACAGGGTTCTTTTGAAAATCACCTTTCAATAATGGCTAACCCGCTGAGTGAAAGTTGTAAAGTCAATATCCCTCTTGGGGTCTTAGTCAGTCCATCTATTTAAAAAAAAAAAAGTTGGGTCAAGTAACCTCATTCTGGAACTTTTGAAATGCAGGTATAGAGTGAAAATAGTGCCCTTTCATTGTTATTAGGAGAGTATTAGTTGAACTTCCTATTAAAAATAAATGAGTCTCCAAGAGTTTCCAAAAGAACTAGAAGAACAAAAACAAACCACAGGTTACTTATTCTTGTTCCCGAAGTCGGTGGTTTATGCCTGAAAGCAGGCCTTATATGTTTTACCAGCCCCCTGAGTGCTCCACTTGAATTGCTGGACAGAATGCCAGCGAGGGACTCTGGCTGTGCGGGGTGAACCTTGTCTGATTGCATCAGCAGGCTGGGCCGGGATGCTCGATTCAGTTCAGAGTAGCCATTCAGCAGTTCAGTGACACATAGAAGGTCATGGACTTCAAAGAGAAGGCTGAATGTGGAGTTGAAGGCCTGTGCAGAGCAGCTGAGTTAATGATCATACTTCATAATTTCACGGTGTGCTGATTCTCCCAGCCACGGTGCTCAGCCTAACTCCTACTGGTTTGGCTTGGAAATCAAGAGCGTTCACCCCAAGATGCCTCCCTGATTCCTCAGCACATTTCACTGAGTATCTTCTCTTATGCAATTTTTTTCTGCTTAGAGAACTTGGTAAGATAGTGATTCTCATTGTGTTCAGGCATTGCTCCATGATTTACAAAGCCTTTTCACATCCATTACTTCCTTTGTCATCTCACTAAGTCTGTGAGCTGTGCAGGAGAGACAGGATCACCTAGATCTGAGAGATGGGGAAACAGAGTCAGAGAGGAAAGAACTTGATCACCATAGGCTAGGAAATGCCACATTTACGCTTGTCCAGTGCTCCTGCTGCTCTGCCATAACTTGTCAACCTGACAGCAGAGATGTTTTTAAGGCATTTTATTCTTTACGTTTGAGAATCCCATGGACAGAGGAGCCTTGCGGGCTACAGTCCAAGGGGTTTCAAAGAGTCAGACGTGACTGAGGAAAGCAAACAGCAATAAGAAAGACATAATAGCTATCTAAGAAGCATGAGTTTCCTTCCTTTTGTATGTTGAAACCCTTACTGCTATTTTCCCCAAACACTCCCTTCCATTCCTCTTTGCTATGATTCTTTCTATCTTTAACTTTTCCCTTAGCCTTCTATTATGACCTGTGAAGCTAATCATCTCTTCTGCTCATTCCTAGGGGGATTTCTAAAATCTAGGATGAAGTTACACAGGGCACAAGCTGCACCTTTTATGGGAGAGTATCCTAGGAATGGAGCTATTAACCAGACTAATTTTTTAAGGTCATCTTAGTTCCTCCAGCTCTTTTTAAAAAGTGGACATTGACCACCTTGACCCCAGTCACTGAAATGTCTGAGGAAAGCCCTGATGGCTAAAAAAGTAGTTGTGAATTCATTAAGATTTGACCGCAAGGAAAAGCTCCTGACAAAATGTTCAAGAGAGGTACCGTCAGAACTTTCTGAGAAAAGTTCATAAACGTGTCTGTGCATGAGGGGGTGGTTTGAGCAACAGATGCCAAATTCTGAAGAAAGAACAGTTCTGGTGGAACAAAAGTTCACTGGGGCAAAACTAAGAAAGGGAAAGAAAATAAAACCAATCTTTTTCAGTTCAAGTTTGTCTAAAAGAAACATGTCAGAGGTACCTTTGCCAGCCTTTAGCTAGTTATTCCTCATCTGGAATGTTGAA
The DNA here is from genome assembly GCF_000754665.1 of Bison bison bison. Lineage (NCBI taxonomy): Eukaryota > Metazoa > Chordata > Mammalia > Artiodactyla > Bovidae > Bison > Bison bison. Next base: position 1,606,657 of record NW_011494866.1, on the reverse strand, counting down.
AATATAGCTAACTCCCACACCAATCTGACATGCCCTCTGGGGACTGTGCATTATTATTTACCAAGAGAGTTGCTTTAAAGCAACAGACTTTAAAAGTTCTATGGGTAGTTAGAGGTAGACTTTCTCTCAAAATTGCTATACAGACTATATCTAAAAATATGAAAATTAGAGTCCAGAGGCTGGGCTGATCCCAGACTTGCTTCTGATTTTCTGAATACACTTGACACGTGTCAAACAGTCAGACAGAAGCATATCATTATGGGTGACGGAATTGTTTTTTGCACTTAATGCATACAGGCTGCGCCAGGTCAAAGAGGCAGAAGCTGATGTTGGGGTAGATAGATGTATTTTCAAGATAGGAGACCTACACTGAGAAATGTAAGATCCCTAAACTTATGCTCAGGCTGCTGTTGGAGAAAAGTGGGTCACTGGATTGGAATACCTTTTATAAGACTGTCCCTGGGGTCTTGAAATCTGCAGGTCTGTATCTCTAGATATCTGTGGATGGGACTGGGTGCTTTGGAAAGGCAAGGAAATCTCTTTCTGATGAAGGGATTGAGTGGGTGGAATTGAAGTTGGAGGCTCTTCTCTTTGTGCAGGTGTGTGTGTGTGTGTGTGTGTGTGTGTGTGTGTGTGCGTATGCTGACCTGGGCTTGGCTACCCCAGCTGTTCTTTTGGAAAGCAAAACAACAGCCTAATTCCCTGATTCACCATCAGCCAGTGTTTCAGTCCCACAATGGTGGTGGTCTTGGGAATCACAGCAGACCACCCACACAGCAAAGAAATGAAAACAATATCTAGCCCCTCAAGCTACTTTTGCACTTTTAATCTCAAAACATTTAGAAGCAGGAAATCTTTTCCAACTTATTATTATGAAGTCCCTGGGACAGGCATCAGCATCTTAGAAGGAGGGAACCTGAAGTCCATATGAAGCATGATAATATCAATATTGTATAGCAATAACAATGGTAATTTATACTTTCTATTCCTCCTTGAAGAATTTTTTCCCTTGGAGGTTCCTTGAGGAAGAAAATGCCCTTGCTTTGGCATGACTTAAATTACTGTTTTGACCCTGGCATTAGCTCTATTACTTTTGCAATTACCTTTACTTATCTTAGTCATAATGTCTCTTCAATAAAATGAGGAGAATTCTGCCCACATGAAGCAACCCTCATGACTGGGCTAATTGCATATACATATATGATACGCATACTGTCTCTATAAAAATATACATGATAAACTAAACAGTTGATTAAAAATACATTGTACTATCAACTATTACTATGTTTATTTTGCAAAAGCCTTGAAGAATTTTATGAAACAAAAGGTATAGCCCACTTTTGATTCAATTTTTGAAAATTAAGACTCCACTTTAAAGTATACTTTACCCAAAATGCAATTGGATTTTCATACTCAACACTAATAAAGCAATCGAATTGGTGTACTTCACTACACTAGAGCTTGGAGAAGTCACAAAAGAGTACTGACAGATGGGTTAGCTGGAGAAGCAGGACCTACCCAAAAAAATCAGGCAAGAAGGAATAATATTAATGTATGTGTGTATGTGCATTAGTCGCTAGGTTGTGTCTGACTCTTTGTGATCCTGTAGACTGTAGCCCACCAGGTTCCTGTGTCCAAGGAATTCTCCAGGCAAGAAAACTGGAGTGGGTTGCCATTCCCTCTTTCAGGGAATCTTCCCAACCCAGGGATCGAATGCAGGTTTCCTGCTTTGCAGGCAGATTCTTTACCTTCAGAGCCATCAGGGAAGCCCATTAATGTGCAAACTCCTACTACTAATAATATCTTAATGATGAAGCTCTCTCATGTGTGATAATGGACTCATTTCTAAACTCTGAAGATACATATGGCTTGCCATATATCATCCCATAGACACCTCCTTTTGTACCTTTCAGAGAGCTTTTGAGGATATGTGGCTTCTACATTGCACCGTCTTCTTCACTGATCAAGGTGATGATTTTCTTGCTGGCATTGTTCTCATCAATAAACACTCATCAATGGCTCAGTGGGGTATACTAGCTCCCCTTGATCTGGTTTTGGAGTAAGCACTATGGAAGGACTAGCCCAAGAGGATGGTAACAATATACCTACAAAGACTTTGGAACAGAAGAGAAGTGATACTATTTAGAAATTTGATATCCCAGTTAAAAAAATAAAATAAAATGAAAGAGTGAAAAAGGGAAAGAGGAAGGAGAAGAAAGAGGAAGGGAGAAAACTGAAATTCATAAATATTTAATCAACAACAGCCAAAAAGAAATTTGGGCTGGCTTTCTACAAAACACAAAGTTCTGAGATTTTGTCTTATAAAAGTGTAAAATAGCAAAAACGCTCATGTTCCAATCATGCCAAAGTGAAAGTAAAAGTCGCATAGTCATGTCCGCCTCTTTGTGACCCCCATGAACCGTAACCCACCAGATTCCTCTGTCCATGGAATTCTCCAGCCAAGAATACTGGAGTGGGCTGCCCATTCCCTTATCCAAGGGATCTTCCCAACCCAGGCATCAAACCCAGGTCTCCTGCATTGTAGGCAGATTCTTTACCAACTGAGCCACCAGGGAAGCCCCAAATTGTGCCCAAAACTTGATTTAAACCATTCCTTGCAGTGTCAAAGTAGCCAAGTACAACTCCCTTAATGACTATTAGCCCCAGTAATTTTTGGTTGCAGTTGTTACCATGTGGCAGCACTTATGTGCAATGAAGCTAAAGATTTTCCACATCCTGTTCTCTTCCTATACATGTGTGTGAGAGGAAGGACTAAGGAGCTAAGAGATCCTCAAACCTCAGCGTTCCAAATGAAGGTGCTTGGCCATATCTCCAGAAGTCCCATTCCACAATCTTGGGGAAAGGCCCAGGAAACTGATTTATTGATTCATACCTTAGGTAACCTAATGAAGGTGGTCTGGCTACTATACTTTAATAAATACCAATATAGGATCTGGGCTTCCTAGGTGGCTCAGGGGGTACAGAATCCTCCTGCAATGCAGGAGATGCAGGAGATACAGGTTCAATCCCTGGGTCAGGAAGATCCCTTGGAGGAGGACATGGCAACCCATTCCACTATACTTTCTTGGAGAATCCCACGTACAGAGAAGCCTGGCAGGCTACAGTCCATAGGGTCACAAAAAATCAAACATGACTGACGCATGCAGGCAATGTAGGATCTAAGAGCTCAAGATTTCAAGTCAGAAAAATCTAGGTTTACATCCCAGAACCTGAAGCTCCTTGCTATTTACCATTGGGTGGGTTGTTCAACTTTTTAATCTTTAGTTTTCTCAACTATAAAATGAGAAGAATGACACTCATGGAAAGGGTGTACAAAGAACTTGGCTCAGGAATTGCCACATAGTGGGCATTGTTGACTGTGAATATTGTTTGATATGACTTGAAGCCTAAATAAACTCTGGCAACTCTTTAAAAAGTTGGATATCTTGAAGGTTCCAAATTATTTTTGAGTAGAAAAAAATAATGGCATTATTGTCTTCAAGATAATGGTGCAGCATGATAGTACAGTGAGTTTATACTTTCTTTTCTGGTCAACTCCAGAAGACCACACTGAAGATGACAAGTCAATTGGAACATTAAGGCATGACATGTTCATCCTTGGGGAAACTGTAATGTTGTAAGTCAATTGCTGATAAATGGCTTTGAAACAGTCTCATGAGGGTATTGAAAAATATTTTCATAGTCATCATGGTTTAGGGTAATAAACATAATCAAGGACTGGGGATCCAGGTGGCAGTACTCCTGGTGATAATGTGAGGATTTGTCTTCTTCACAAGGATATAAGAATCATGGAGATTCAAGTGAAAACAACTTGAAAACTGTGCAACCCTAAGATGATAGGATTGTTATGATGATACTTTTGCTCTAAAAACCAGAAAAGATAACTAACAAAATAAATACTAGCATCTTTCATAAAGAAAGCCCAGTGTCATGGGCTGATGATAAGTACAGTCACAGGCCACTGCTGAGTGACCAGAAGGCCAGACATCCACATGGCTAGAACAGTGAAGGGCTGATTTAAAAATCAGGTAGGAGGCCTAGATTAAACTGTTTTCAAGCTTCGAGCCTGTGCAGATACTAGAAGATTCTAAACAACACTACATCTAATTAGACACTCAAGAAAACAGAGAAGGGAAATTCCAAACATTGCCAGTTAAGCTGTCATGCTTTCTAGAAATTAAAAATTTAAGTAAAATGTGTACTTTTAAAAGCCTGTAGTTTTGAGGCAATACCTCAACCAAATAAGAAAACAAAACCAAATTACAGACCAAGTTGTTTACTGAGTGAAAATTCTAGCCTTTATTATGGTTGTGGGATTTGGATCTCTCAGAGCTATCACACCTGGCTCATTGAGCAATAAATGCCTGTGGTACCATGAGTCAGATCGTGCATTAACTGGCAAGTTGAGAGAATCAGGACACAGTCATATAATGACGTCTTTCTACCTGTATGGGAACAAATCTTGCTACCCACAAAGTAATGGGGCTTAATGTGGATAAGAAAGGGGAAGGCGGAGGAGGCAAGAGGCCCAGGACTGGGAGCTACTCTGGGGAAAATATCATTTCTATTGACAAACCTTCAGGCAGTTAGGCTCCTCCTTCTGTGTTCTCTCTATACTTTGCAATTATCTGCCCTACATTTTATTTATTCATGTTAATCTATCCTTTCACCTAGATCTGAGGTCCTAGAAAAGAAGACGTATATTTATTTTTAGTCTCACCTTCTTGGAGAAGGAGATGGCACCCCACTCCAGTACTCTTGCCTGGAAAATCCCATGGATGGAGGAGCCTGGTGGGCTGCAGTCCACGGGGTCGCTAAGAGTTGGACACGACTGAGTGACTTCACTTTCACTTTTCATGTTCATGCATTGGAGAAGGAAATGGCAACCCACTCCAGTGTTCTTGCCTGGAGAATCCCAGGGACTGGGGAGCCTGGTGGGCTGCCGTCTACGGGGTTGCACAGAGTCAGACATGACTGAAGCGACTTAGCAGCAGCAGCAATGAATATTTGTTGAATTATTTCAACTATCAAGTTCTGGGCTCTTTAAACATACTGCTCCAATTAGTATAGCAGGAAGTTGATTAATCCGGATAAGAATACGGAGGTCTACACTTTCCATAGGGTTATGATAAGGACTGGAAGATCAAGTGTCCCTAAGACTTGCACAGGAAAATCAAAACAAAAAAATGAGATTCTATTCAGTTTCTGGGAAAGCCACAGACTTAAGAAAATAGGGCTGCAACCACTGATGGAAGGGCAGAGCCCTTTTGCTCTCTCCCTGGGTTTTATTATCCTTACTGAGAATAACTGGGGAATGACTCATGGTTGTTTGCCAGATGCAAGAGAGAGGTTGAAGCAGAGAACAAATCTTAACCTGGAGTCCTGGCACATCCCATGAAATGTCTTCCTGGGCTCCTTGCTGTGAGAATTTTTCAAGCAGAGGCTAGACACCTGTGGGGTAGGTATGCTGTAGGGGAAACTTTCATACTGAGTCTCAAATAGAATTGAATCAGGTGGCCTTTAAGTCCTTACCCATTACATATTTTTTCCAATTACTATATTTTACAAATACAAGCTAAATCATTTATTGAGCATTGTGTTAGGTACTGAACAAGGTGCTTTTTATATTAATATAATTATAGCCAACACTTGCAATGCATTTACTATGTGCTGGATAGAGTTCTTTTGTATATGGGTTTCATACATCTTCACATAAACCTATGAAGTAGGTATTATTTTAGGTTTCATTCTACAGATGAGAAAACTGAGATGCATGTGATTCAGCCCTGTGCACAAGGATATTCAGCTAGTCAGTAGCAGAGATAGGGTTTTAACCCATAGTCTGACTCAATATTCATATCCATTATACTATACTGCTGTACTATACTATACTATACAGTTATAACATTACAATAACTGTGTGACCAGAGGACTGCTACTTTTTCTTTATTGATGAGGAACTAAGATGTAAGATATATGCCATGTGCCTTTGATCAATATGGGGTCCTCTCCAACTTCCCTGTTGTCCCTACCTGGTTCTAGTGCCACTCACTCCATGCCTGAGTTTCTGCAAAGACTTTTTATCTCTACATCCAACCTCTCTTGCCTCCCACTCACCCTTCAAATTGCTGCATGATGTCATTTAAGAATCTCCATTGGCTCCTTCTTGTCTGTGGCATCATGTTTAAATAAGTCAAAGTTGTGTGACTTTTCACAACTTGCCTTCCTTATCTTTGCCAAACATCTCTGACTCTTTAAAATATAGACTCTACTACTATAAGACTTATAACTGTTCTACTTATATTTGTGAACTTTGTTTCCTAGAAATAATAATACTAATATGTCCTTGTTAGGTAACATATTCAGTGTATATAGTCCTCAAATGCAGATGTCTCTTTCTGTCTCTCCACAACGTTCATTTTGGCCCCATGTTCTGACCCTTTCATCAATAACTCTTCTACTTGATATCGCCAGAGTCTTAGTTCAGTCCCTCATTATCTCCAAATGAATTAATTCTCTATTTTTTTTTTTTATTATTCTGCTGCTGGTCTTGTCTCTTCAAAAGCCACACTCAGCTCAAAACTGGTGATAAAAAAACTTTTAAATTATACTAACTTTTTAGATTAAAAAATAAAGTTGGGCCTTGAAAGCTAGTCTGGGAATTGGATACAGAACATTTTTATATAGAATATAATAATATTGGAAAAATATATGTTTTCTTCTGGACAGTATGGTACAGGATTGTGTTATAAACCAAGCACAAGATATCAAAGGTGCTTGAGAAAGGGGTAAACAAAGTTTTTGTTGCTATAGCTTCCTTTATTCCTCTTCTGTGCTGTGATTCTTTCTCTGGAGAAGGTTGGTTTGATAGGGAAAAGTCAAAGGAAACAAAGGAGAATGCTTTGGATGACAGGATGGTAGCACAAAGAGAGCTAAGATGCTGAGGACCTAACCTCCTGGACTGACCATTAAATATCACGATGAGAGCTTCTGTCTCTTACTATAGCAAGCCTGTACAGCTGCCCAGCTGCAGGAAAACTCAGATTTTGGAACAGACTGAAAAATGAAGAAATCTGATCGAGTCTTTTGATCCCATTTCTGATCTGTTAGATCTTATTTCTGTTTCATTGAGGTTCTATGGTTTCTTCATGGCCCCATTGTGGATTTTCATGTACTTCCTCAGACATAAAATACTTGTACCTTTCCTGGTAGGTCATAATTTGAATCCCTCACCTGCATTTCCTCTTCTTTTGGTATTAAAAGTACATGCTAGACCTTAAAAATTTCCACAGTTTGTGGATATTCTGGGGTTGTTGTTTTCTTTTCAGTTTGGGAAATTTCTGTTTACTGATCAGTCTTAAAGTTCACTGATTCTTTCCTCAGCCGTGTCCATTCTGCTGATATGCCTATCAAAGACATTATTCTTTTCCATTACATTTCTTATTTTTAGTACAGTTAACCATCCATAACTGTGGTTCTACATCTGTAGATTCAACCAACCATGAATTGATCAGCAGTTGGTTGAATCTGCAAATGCAGAATCTGTGAATACAGAACCTGTGGATATGGTGGGCTGACTGTACTATGCCATTTCATACAAGGTTGAGTATCTGTAGATTTTGGTATCTATGGGGAGTCCTGAAAACAATTCCCTACAAATACTGAGGCATGCCCATGTTTACTTTTGATCATTTCTTAGAATTTCCATATCTCTGCTTATATTACCCATCTGTTCTTTCATGTTGTCTTTTCCATTAAAGTTCTAACATAATAATCACAGTTATTAATATTTTATATACTCTTGTATTTTCAATATCTGTGTTATATCTGAGCCTGGTTCTGATACTTGCTTTGTTTCTTTGGCCTGTGCATTTTCTCATTGTGGCATGTCATTTTTTTATGATGCATCACTTAATAGGAGCTGAGGTAAATAGGACTTTATTGTAAGGATTTATGTTAATCTGCATAAGAGTTGGGTTATTTTATATCTGCTGCAGTTGTAGGTGTCAGAGGCTTCCAATTCCTGTGCCATCCTCGTGTTTATCTCCTGTCTTGACTTTGGATTTTCATTAGTAGTACTCTTTCTCAGAGAATGTCTGTGTCTTATAGCTCTTTCAACTGTAATCCTGTTATAACACTGAAAGATGTTGGTATGGTGGGAAAGTGTGGGGGACAGGAAGAATTCTATAATCTTATGATTTCATCTCAGTCTTCTAGCATGTCTTTGTCTCTGGTGATGACCTTCACAGGTTTTTTCAGTGATGTGGCCCCTCCCATCACCACCTCAGGTGATACAGGAAGGCTAGAGGGGACGGAAGTTGGGGAAATTGGAATTAAGCTCCTGTAGTCATTTTCCCTTGTGAGTAGGTCTTTGTCATGGAGAATGCTTGTACATTTCACAATGATTATACCCTCCTCATTCCTTTCCCCACCAGAGACACAAAATCCTTTTCTTTGATCTTCAATTTTATAATCTGATGGGATTCCTGGAGGTAAAAACCACAAAACTGGGAATCTTTCTAAAACTGCATCCCCTATTTTTTCACATTCCCATGATAATATACACTCAGCCTCTAGCAATTCATCAAAATCACCATTCACTCATTCCTATCAGTTTATAACTTTAGTACCTTTTGCTCTAGGGAAGTGGATCTCATCTGTGTCTCTCTGAATTCATCTGTCTCTCTAGGATGGTGGTTTGCCCTGCAATCTCACTTCTCTGATGGGTCAAAGAAAAGTCATTGGATTGGTTTTCAATTTTTTCATATTTTTCTTCTTGTAAGCACAGGAGTGATGACTTCTAAGCTCTTTACACTGTTGGAACCAAAGTCAAAAGTTGGCTGTGAAATAGTAAAGAAAGAGACATGTATATGCTGTACCTTATTCAACTTTACCTAAAGCCTTATGCCCAGCAGAATAGAGTAGGAAGCTCAACAGGCTATGAAGTATTAGTGTTGAGTCAACAGAAAAGTACAAACTGTCCCACACATCAGGAAACTAGTACACTCAAGTTAATCAACTGAATCAGTGAATATTCCTAAGTGTAATAATTACATAAATCATAAAAGAGACATGTCTAATACAAAAGCATAATAATGTTTTGCAGTGTTAAATATGCATTCTTGAATAAAATTACAATCTTACACCAAGCAAGTTATTATTCATACTGCTTATAAATCTGAAACTCAAAAGAGAAACCTATAAATTTTCACCAAACAATAGCACCCACACACTTTATTCACATGTCTGCTCATTCCCAAGCACCAGATTTTACACAGCTGCCTGAAATTTTGGCAGAAAATATCCCAGATGCTGCCAAGGTTGTGAGAGAGGAAATGAATCTTAACCCAGCTGCTTCCAACTTTTAGGAGGCAAGATTGTACGTTCCCGAGTGTTTAGCAAATGTAGAATTGGGAGGTGAGAACAATGGATGAGGAAGAGAAAATTTCTTTATGATTGAGACTAAATTCCTATTAAGTACTCATGAATAGAATATAGCTTTAAGTTATAGTCCTATGTTCAATAGTAAATCAACTAAATATTTTATATGAAAATGAGTTTATACTGGTATCTCTGATTCTAATCCACCACCACAAGGTTCATTCTTATCTTCCTGAAGGTAAGATTTTGATAGCAGAGGAGCTCATTATATTAATGTAAACAGAAACATACGAGTTTGAAAGCCTTAGTGCTACTGGAGGAAATGGGCTGGTCTTACATGGCTTGGATGGGAAAAGGAGAGTTATACTGTGACAAATGCTGCCAGTAGAAAAGGAAGAAAAGAGCTAAGTCTAATAAATGTACTGATATAAAGCAGAACCATACAATTAAGCCATATGAAATATTTAGTTGATTTATTGTTGAACATAGGACTATAACTTAAAGCTACATTCTACTCATGAGTACTTAATAGGAATTTTAGTCTCAATCATAAAGAAATCTTCTCCTCCTCATACATCGTTCTCACTTCCCAATTCTACATCCTAAACACTCAGACTTAGCTCTTTTCTTCCTTTTCTACTGGCAGCATTTGTCACAGTTTCAGTTTAGTTCAGTCGCTCAATTGTGTCCGACTCTTTTCGACCCCATGAATTGCAGCACGCCAGGCCTCCCTGTCCATCGCCAACTCCTGGAGTTCAACCAAACTCTTGTCCATCGAGTCAGTGATGCCATCCAGCCATCTCATCCTCTGTCGTCCCCTTTTCCTCCTGCCCCCAATCCCTCCTAGCATCAGTCTTTTCCAAAGAGTCAACCCTTCGCATGAGGTGGCCAAAGTATCGGAGTTTCAGCTTTAGCATAAGTCCTTCCAAAGAACACCCAGGACTGATCTCCTTCAGAATGGACTGGTTGGATCTCCTTGCAGTCCAAGGGACTCTCAAGAGTCTTCTCCAACACCACAGTTCAAAAGCATCAATTCTTTGGTGCTCAGCTTTCTTCACAGTCCAACTCTCCCATCCATACATGACCACTGGAAAAACCATAGCCTTGA
>NW_011494866.1:1581786-1595783 GCF_000754665.1 Bison bison bison | reverse complement strand
CAATCTTGATTCCAGCTTGTGCTTCTTCCAGCCCAGCGTTTCTCATGATGTACTCTGCATATAAGTTAAATAAGCAGGGTGACAATATACAGCCTTGACGTACTCCTTTTCCTATTTGGAACCAGTCTATTGTTCCATATCCAGTTCTAACTGTTGCTTCCTGACCTGCATATAGGTTTCTCAAGAGGCAGGTCAGGTGGTCTGGTATTCCCATCTCTTGAAGAATTTTCCACAGTTTAATGTGATCCACACAGTCAAAGGCTTTGGCATAGTCAATAAAGCAGAAATAGATGTTTTTCTGGAACTCTCTTGCTTTTTCGATGATCTAGCAGATGTTGGCAATTTGATCTCTGGTTCCTCTGCCTTTTCTAAAACCAGCTTGAACATCTGGAAGTTCACGGTTCACATATTGCTGAAGCCTGGCTTGGAGAATTTTGAGCATTACTTTACTAGCATGTGAGATGAGTGCAATTGTGCAGTAGTTTGAGCATTCTTTGGCATTGCCTTTCTTTGGGATTGGAATGAAAACTGACCTTTTCCAGTCCTGTGGCCACTGCTGAGTTTTCCAAATTTGCTGACATATAGCATGCAGCACTTTCACAGCATCATCTTTCAGGATTTGAAATAGCTCAACTGGAATTCCATCACCTCCACTAGCTTTGTTCATAGTGATGCTTTCTAAGGCCCACTTGACTTCACATTCCAGGATGTCTGGCTCTGGGTGAGTGATCACACCATTGTGATTATCTTGGTCATGAAGATCTTTTTTGTACAGCTCTTCTGTGTATTCTTGCCACCTCTTCTTAATATCTTCTGCTTCTGTTAGGTCCATACCATTTCTGTCCTTTATTGAGCCCATGTTTGCATGAAATGTTCCCTTGTTATCTCTAATTTTCTTGAAGAGTTCTCTAGTCTTTCCCATTCTGTTGTTTTCCTCTATTTCTTTGCGTTGATTGCTGAGGAAGGCTTTCTTAACTCTCCTTTTCCCATCCAAGCCATGCAAGACCAGCTCATTTCCTTCAGTAGCACTAAGGCTTTGAACTTGTATGTTTCTATTTGCATTAATATAAAGAGCTCCTCTGTTATCAAATCTTACCATCTTTTCAGGAAGATAAGAATCAACCTTATGGTGGTGGATTAGAGTAAGGGATATCAGTATAAACTTGTTTTCCTACATACACATAGATAGATACTGAAATGAAAATATAGATGTGCATGTACACTTTGTCTGTATATACACATATATTCCACAGATGTTAACATTAGGGAATGCTCAATGGAGTTATGTGGGGAATCTCTTTACTATTTTTGCAACTTTCCTGTAAGTTTAAAGTTATTTCAAAATAAAGAAAGAAAGGAAAATGGAAAAGCTTTGAGTCCATATGCCATGTAAAAATGTTTCTAACAAACTGAAAAGCTTATTGTGATTTAAGGTTTAAGTCAGCATGACCTTCACAAACCTCCCCAGAAATCATCTGTTCCTTTCCGCATAAGTCTTTATGGGGAAAATTATATCATAGAGGTTCAAGCCTCTATCTCTATTCAGAGATATTTTTTCTTATTCCAAATGGAATGAATTAAGAAAGATATTGGATGTGGAAAAGAAATTTGATCACACTATAAGAAGTAATTCCTCATTCCTTCTCTGCTGCATTCATAGGCTAGAATTTCACTAAGAATCCAACTGAGTCTCAGAGCAAGCATGCTAAGTAGTCATTCTTTCCCAGTAGCTGTGGAGAGAAGAACTTGGTTATAGTTGTGGGAGATGAGCAAACCTGCCTTGAGGCAGCAATACAGGAGTGGATTTTAAAAGGAGCTCATGCTTCCAAGACATAATTTTTTTCAGCATAAATAGAAAACCAATCACATAGAAATTGCAAGTATCCCAAAACTCTTACACTCAGGCTTCAAGTTCAGTAAATAATTGTGATATCTATCCTAGGAAAGGAATATAGTATAGCAAAGGAGTCTGAATTGAGAATCAAGAAAGACTCATGTAACCTCCAACCAGGTCAATAAATACCAGATGTGGCATGCTACAATGCCCACTATATACCTCTTTCTAATAATCACAAATACCCTTTCTCTGAAAGGGAGATGTATCCATATTGCTGTCTATAGTTACAATGTGTTAATTTTTAATTGATGCAAGGTTTCCCATTATATAACTATTTGCCATTGTTCAGTCAGGAAGGCGTGTATGACTCTTTGCAACCCCATGGACTGCAGCATACCAGGTTCCTCTGTCCTCCACTGTCTCCCAGAGTTTTCTCAAAATCATGTCCATCTCATCCTCTGCTACTCCCTTCTCTTTTTGCCCTCAATCTTTCCCAGCATCAGGGTCTTTTCCAATGAGTCAGCTCTTTGCATCAGGTGGCCAAAGTATTGGAGATTCAGCTTCAGCATCAGTCTTTCCAATGAAAATTCAGGGTTGGTTTCCTTTAGGATTGACTGATATGATCTTCAAACTAGTCCAAATACCATAGTTTATTTGCCCATTGTTGATGGATACTTGTCTATCATAAACTGTGTCACAAGTAATATTCTTTTGTTGCTGTCGTCTAGCCTCTAGGTTGTGTCCAACTCTCTTGTGATCCCATGGATTATAGCCCCACAGGCTCCTCTGTCCATGGGTTTTCCCAGGCAAGAATAATGGAGTGGGTTGTCATTTCCATCTCCAGGGGACCTTCCTGACCCAGGGATTGATCCTGTGTTTCCTGCATTGGCAGGCAGCTTCTTTACCTTTTAGCTTATTGCACACATGTAGCAATTTTTAAAATCTGACTTTTTGTTAGATTTTATGAAAATAAAAATCAACTAAATAAGGAAAGCAAAGCTGTTTGACCAAGAACTTGCTATAGCAAAGGAGTCAGCCACTGTTACTTGCATTTTGCCAAAGACTCAAACGCAGGCAGAGAAATGGGAAATGTTATAGTAGAAGAAAGAGGGCAGGCTACAGCTGTACCATTAGAGGCTGTTGGTGTGGGGAAGCTAAAGGGGTGTGTATCTGACTTTCTCTTGTTGGTCCAAAGTTGAAACTGGGGAGTATTAGGGAAGCCATCAGTTAACAATCAAGTCCTGATCATTTGGGGTCAATTATTACAGGAATCACTGTTTAGCTCCCTAGATTGTTACTAGAGATAGAAACCTGGCTTCCTACAAGGCCCCTTTATAGAAGGCTGGCTTTGGGGACTGGTTCTTGTAGATAAAAAGTTGATTTTCTGGGTAGTTCACTGCAGGTGAACTGAGTTCTACTTTTATATATGGTCTGGTCATTGTTTATTTGTATATTCAGTCTCACACTTTCGTGCTTTCTGTCAAGTTATCTGGTTATCTTGAGCTTCAGAGCATAATGAAAATATATTTCATATCATTTTGTTAAAGTGGAATAATATGTTGAATAACTATGTTGCTCTTTAACACATATGAATATTCTCTCTCTTTACATCTCTTTCAGTTCAATAGGTGTTTGACACTGTCTACCAGTGAACTTTAAGCAGCATTGCATGAAATGTACATGTTATAAAAAAATTCAAGCATTAAAGTACTGGAATGGTTATTTTGATATTCTTTCCAACTTCATGAATCCATGGTAGTGCTGTAGTATCCTTGTCTTCCCTGTAAGGATAAAGGTTCTTGGATGTGGACCAAGGACCTTGACCCAAGGTCATATAGCTACTATGCAGAACTAACATTTATATCTAGTTCTGATTCCAAAGTATATGCATAATTTTTTTCTTTCCTATTTATAAATGTCTCCCAATATTTTAGATATTTTCTTACCTTATCAAATCTCAGGAATACTTGTAAGATTATAATATGTTGATAGAAACTCATCAAAGAATTATAAATTATAATAAACAGTTTGAATACAGTAAGTAGCTAAAAATGATTTCACAACTGAATTGTTTCTAGCAATGATAAAAATTTGTATTTCTGATAAGTTGTTTTCAACTTTATAACCAATGAAAATAGAGAATTCAAGTTATTTTATATTTTATTTTGAGCACCATTTGACATGAAAATCCAATTTTATATATACCCATTGTAATAAAGAGAAGAAGATGAACCACCCAGTAATATGTTGATAGTCTTGAATTAAAGTATTCCAAACATCATTAATGCTTACATCTTGGAAAGATTATCACTTTTTAAAAAATAAAGGCTGTGGTTGTTTAATTTACTTTGAGGAAATTTAATTCTGCTTATTTCACTCAGTTATAATTTAAGAACCTCAAGAGTTTGTTTTATTTTCTCTTTTAGCCACAGAATCTGTTTTTTCATAACTAAGTTATTCAAAATAAATGTCATTGCATTTTAAATAATAAATATTTCTTAGGATAATATTATAGATAAATAATGAATGGAAATATTTCTTTCGCTATTCTTTTCATAAGAACACCTATTAGCATTTCCTCAAGGATCTTTTAGGAAGTACTATTATATTAAAACTACAGGGACTAAGCACTCAGCAAAAGTGACAGGATGCATTGAAATTTTCCAGCTTTGCCATGCTTTTCATAGCTAAGATTTCACTCTCCTATTATCTGACTAGTTGTCTCTGAGAAGTTGGATTTTAAAAATAGCACTAAATTAAAAAGAAAGAAGCATTCAATATTTGAAAATATTCCAACTGGAACATTGACATATTTATACATTCAACATAGCATAGTGCTGAAGTTAGCTGATATTTATCATGGAGGGTTTTCCCCACCTCCACTTTTAGAAAATAGTTGTGTGAAAGCTGATCCATGGAAATTATAAGGCATGGGATTACGGACTTCTTTATATGGCTTAGTAAAACTTGCCACCTTATTACTGTCCTTTCAGAAAAGTCTCCGCTAGCTTCTGTCCAGACCTGTGGAATCAGGCTGGCCTTGTTCCAGTCACTTCCTTAAAAAACCTAGCAAAGGCTACAGCTCAAAAAGTTTTATACTGTTACAAGAAACACATTTACAACATAAAGGTATAGAAAGAATGAGAGTAAATGGATAGAAACAAATATACCATGCAAATACTAGCCAAAAGAAAATCAGTGTAGCTATTGTAATATCAGACAAGATCTTTAACAAAAGAATTTCTAGGAAAAGGGTCATCTCAAAATGATTAAAGATTTAATTTTTGAAGAAGATATAATTTTAATTTTTATACAAATAGTAATGCAGATTTAGCTAATAACACACTCAAACTAAGATAAAATAAAAATCATTTAACAAAACAATAAAAGCCAAGTTCTCAATGAATATTTGAAAAATATAAATGAAAACTTGATTTAATTGACATATAAAATACTATACTACAAACTTTAGAATATATGGTTTTTTCAGTTGCTGAAGGACAGCAAATAAAGAATCTATCAATGTATGGTAAAAACCACTACAATATTGTAAAGTAATTAGCCTCCAACTAAAATAAGTAAATAAAAAGAATCTATCTGCCTGCAATGCAGGAGACACAGGATATGTGGGTTTGAACACTGGGTTGGGAAAATCCCTTAGGGGAGGAAATGGTAACCCATTCCATTATTCTTGCCTGGTAAATCCCATGGACAGAGGAACCTGGCAGGCTACAGTCCAAAGGGTCACAGAGTCAGACACATCTGAGTGACTGAATGCGAAGGAGCATTTACAATAACTTATCAGTTCTATATCATCAGGCAAATCTTAGCACATTTCAATGGACTGACATGAAGTGTGTGTCTTTTAACCAAAATACAATTAAAATAGAAATCAAAGATTTAAAAAAAGATAGAACAAAAATCCTCACTTTTTAAAATTAAGAAATGTGTTTTAAAATGATCTATTGACCAATAAAATAAACATGAAAGTTAAAACATATGTTTAACTGAATGCTAACACAAGCATGACATTTCAAAATCTATGGAATACAGAGAAAGCTGTTCTTAGAGGGAAATTTATCTTTAAATTCATGTAAGAGAAAACAAATGAGACAGAAAAATAAATGAATTTTAGCTCATCTGTCTCAAAAAGTTTTATTTAATAACAGCAAGTTAATTTCAAATAAAGTAGAATGAAAAACATAGAAAATATGGAAAAAAAACATAGAAAATATGGATACCAATGAAATAAATCTACTGTACAAAGGACCCCAAAATAGTCAAATGTTTATTGTTGGAAGAGGCTAATAAAATTGTTAATCCTTGCTGCAATTAACAAGGAAACAAAAAAGCAAGAAGGAAAATAGACTTGTTTTACTTTAATGAGTGTAAAGATGAAATATGGGTAGAGTGAATAAAAGATTTTTACCATGGGCAGCATCTCTGCAAGTGCGGCTAAGCAAGTGTTTGCACTTTGCAAAGGAGTGGTTTAGAAATGATCTACTTTTTTTCCACAGGGATTTACTATACCAGCTGGATTTTTCCTTTGAGACTACTTATAAAACTCTCAATTGCTGATAAGAAAATAGGTATTTTATCTTCTAATTTTCTTGAGATCCAAAATCACTGCAGATGGTGATTTTCACAGCCATGAAATAAAAAGATGCTTGCTCCTTGGAAGAAAGGTTATGACCAACCTATATAGTGTATTAAAGCAGACACATTACTTTGCCAGCAAAGATCCATATAGTCAAAGCTATGGTTTTTCCAGTCATCATGTATGGATGTTAGAGTTGAACCATAAAGAAAGTTGAACATTGAAGAACTGATGCTTTTGAACTGTGGTGTTGGAGAAGACTCTTGCAAATCCCTTGGACTGCAAGGAGATCAAACCAGTCAATCCTAAAGGAAATCAGTCATGAATATTCATTGAAAGGACTAACGGTGAAGCTGAAGCTCTAATACTTTGGGCACCTGATGTGAAGAACCAACTCTTTGGAAAAGACCCTGATGCTGGGAAAGAATGAAGGCAGTCAGAGAAGGGAACAACAGAGGATGAGATAATTGGATGGCATCGCTGATTCAACGGACATGAGTTTGAGCAAGTTCTTGGAGTTGGTGATGGACAGGGAAGCCTGGCGTGCTGCAGTCCATGGGTGAAAAAGAGTCAGACACGACTGAGCAACTGAACAATAACAACTAATGTACTAACACAATGCAAAACATAGCCTCTTTTCCTCCTTGAAGTTCTATAGAAAGATAGACAAAAACTCCTTAACTCTCTGTCAAGTGAATTGAACCAAAACACTTGAATTTCTCTCTATGTTTACAATAGGCAGGAGAATGTGATTTATTTTTTCTCATATGTTTTGTAGTTTGTAATGAAATCAAGCAAATACGAAAACACACTAGTATGAATATATTTACTTTTGTGCCCAAAGAATTTAAAGAAACAATGATTTCTAAAGTCTTTAATTAATAACCCAAATACCTGTACATCTATCCCCAAATATTTGTATTTTACATAAAGGAATTGGATAGATCTTATGCTTGAATTTTGAGTGTTGTTGTGTTTTATGTCCAAATATTATAGACTCTGAAACTGGGCAGTAAAAGAGATGGAAAGACAAAAATACAATAGTAAACACTGTTAGTGAACCTTAAAGGTTTCCCTATTGGCTTATCAAATCAGGTGTACATTATCATTCTGATATTCTAAACATTCCACAAAATATTCCTAACCCCTTTCTCACTCTTAGGTACTATTTCCAGTTACAAGAATCTTAACAACAATCAGACTATTCCATGCTCCCAACATATACTATCTTGGACATTCCTGGGATATCTTTGCTCAGACAGGTCATGATGAAACTTTGTTATCTTCCAATTCTTCTCCATAATCTCTCTTCTTAATTCCTTAACAAGATATAATTTTCCAGCTCAGCAACACCGTAACATCTTTCTTGTATTTCTTGTGTAACTGTTTGCTTTTTTGAAAATTGGACAGCATCATTGAGAATTCTCTAATTTCTAATTTCTTAAGGGCTGAACTGTATTTTTAGGATATTTACGTATTTATTTTCCTGACTTTCATTGAATTGAATCAAGTTGTTTGGAACTAAAGAGATAGTAAATAAGAACTGAGAAAATGGGAGATGATGAGGAAGAAAAGCTTTGAAAAAAACATGCTGGCTGGTTGAAAGGAGGATGGAGTTTGCCTGGTGTGAAGGAGAGTGAGAAAGAAGAGTTCAGCCTTAGCTGTTTTCTGGCTTCTCTCACGCATACCAAATCTAAAAAAAGAATTGAAAGAACCTGAATTTTGGAGTCACAGAATATTGGCTTGAACAAAGTATCTTCCTGAAAACTTGGTTTCTGTATTTGTAGAAGAGATTCTACAAATAAATTCTTTATTTAATTCTGTATATATGACCTTAATGAAATAATTACATAAAAATGTTCAGTTAATTGTTATAGAAATCTTGATTTTAATTTTTTGTCTGGTGGTTGAAGGAGGAATATATTTGATGTTGAGGGGAGACATTTTCTAATAAAAGTTATACAATATAAGTAGACATATTATGAATAAAAATAATAATATTAGTATAGCTAGCATCTATCAAACTCAAGTGTCAAACATTGTAGTAAGGTTTTCACACAAATATGTCATTAATTCTCATAATAATTCTATTCTATTCCTACTGTAGAGAGGAAGAAACTGAGGTACTGGGAATTCAACTTACCCAGGGCTCTCAAGCTTAGAGGTGATGCTCTAACCACTCACTTTCTGGCATTACCTCACCAGAGGCAACACTGAGATGAATTTACTTTTACCTAGAAAAGTTATGGTGAAAATACTTCTTGGAAAAAACATTTCTTTCTCTGAAAAACCCAGCTTCAAATGAAGGTAGTTAGTAGTAGAATCAGAGCCCAAGTTAAAAAAGACTGTTTTCCCCTCTTAAGTATCAAATTATAAACATTATGGTAAATCTAATTGAATACAGTTCAGGGCCTTTTTGCTTCTTTCCAATTTAGTTGTAATGAGCGTACATCAAATTAAATCTATAAGGAAAGGAGACCTAGCCAGACCCAAAGTATGGTTTCCACAGGATATAATACAAAAACCTGTATATTTTAAAATTATGTTGTGGTTCAAAGTATTTGAACTGTACGTAGATTTTTGACCACCAGCATTGTTGAGAAATTGCTAAGACTGCAGAAAGGGAATTGTGTGTACTGCAGAGAAATCTGGCAATTAAAGATGAAGTACATACTGGGACCCATTGCTCAGTGATTGCACAATCACAGAACAGAAAAGGAGTCCTCTCCCAAGAGACTTTCATCTTAACAGCATTTGCTGTATCTGCACCTACCCTTACATCATCTGTCTAGCCAGTGCAGATGTTCCCACCCATCAACATATTCAAAAAGAAAGAGTTAAACAGCCAGAGAGAATCCACATGATAAACAATCATTAGTGGTCTATGTGGGTAGGGAACATTCATAGTCAGAGTTTTTATTTGTTTGTTTTTGGTGTATGTTGCTGATTTTCCTTCGAAACACGCCTTATTCAGTTTCAGTGGTATGCTTGTCTTCTTAGCTCTTGCCAAAAAACATTAAGCAGCAAATGTATAATAATAGTTTTGTTCTTTTGTGCCCCTGGAATGGATCTTGGTCTTAAGTAGGAGAGCAGTGCTGGGCCCTAAAATTCTTTGATTATAGCGGCATAATTTTTCTCCCTGGCAATTTCCAGTCTGGGAAGAGTCAGCTGACAGTTAACAGTAGATGAAGTGGACTGAAAAAGTCAACAGATAACAGCAAGGTAACCCAGAGTTAAAAACAGCTGGGGTTCTCTAATGCACCTAGGCTGGAGGGGCCAAGGAAGAAGGTGGTAAACTGGTGCCTGGGGTTCAGGGTCTCCTAGCAGAAGCTGGAATCACGAGGGAGGGGAGCGAGATCAGCGAAGAGATGCAGACAGAGCCAGAGATGGTTTACAGGGTAAGGAAGGAAGAGGGAAATAGCTGGCTTCATTCTTGCATCTCCTGTCACTATCTCCCATTAGCAAAAAGCCAGCAGACACGTAACCTGGTTATTACAGTCTGCAAGCGTTAGCCTTGTTTCAATGTCAAACAGCCCATGGGAAGAGTGAGGGACTGATCAGAGGATAAGAAACCCAGAATTGGCAAAGGAAGTAGAAATAGACGGAAAAGGAGGGCTTTGGAGTGGCTTAGATCAAAGAAGCAGCAGAGAAAATAGAACGATTTGAGGTATATTTAGATTAAAAAGAAATAAAACTTAGCATGACTTAGTGACAGATTAGGTTTGAGAATTAAGGGAAAAGAAAGTGCTGTGAACAATTTCAACCATTTTCATAGTTTGGGTTAGTTTTATAATTTCTGCAGAACGGTAAGTCTGCCACTTAAAATAATCCCTGTGTGTTTAATCAAACTGTTCCTCCAGTTATTAATAAGTAAGAAAGAGTCATCAGCAGTTGGCTAGAAGTCAGACGACAGAGAAGGAAGGAGATTGGCTGATGCCGTGGGTTGCCATGGTTATTGTTGTTGGTTATTGTCATCAGGAGGCACAGGAGAGAACAGAAAGTTATATAACCAAGGAACAGAGGATTTATAGGATAATACAGCCTCTGGATATCATTTGAGGCTGAAAAGAAGTATTGTTTTACAATATTGAATTACAAAGACCAACTCTCTGGAGAAATGAGAAGGCTACTATAGCAAGCAGTTCTGGTAATAACTGCCAGAAGTGGATGTATAATATGTGAAAAATACTTTAAGAATTTCTACAATAAGCCAATTAGCCAGTCCAAATACAGGATTTTAAATTCGAACTATTAGAACAAAGATGGAGACTAAGATGTGGTGTATCAGAACAAATGTGGAGGCTATGATGTGGTATAGAGGAACTCATGAGCCAAGACATGAATGACCACAGACTCATCTCATGCAGTTGCCACTGCATTTAAGGGGGGACATGAGGGACCCGTAGTCACTAGGCCTGCCCTTGGCAGCTATTGCTGTAAACCATCAGCAAAGAGCTAGAAGCTTGACATCAAACGCCTTGGTTACCATTAGTTTATAAAATTTTAACTTTAGTAATAATGTAAGAAAAAGAAAAAGAGATCAATGTCATTAATAATAATCCAATTCCATAATGATAAAGTATTTCTTTGGCCCAATGAAGAAGAATTACTTAAGTGTTTACCATAGTTTCTCTTGCCTGGAGAGTCCCATGGATGGAGGAGCCTGGTGGGATACAGTCCACGGGTCGCAAAGAGTCGGACATGACTGAGCGACTTCACTTCACTTCACTTTACCATATGTAAGGCTTTGTGCTAGTTCTTGAAAAGACTACAGAGAAATATAGGGCATGTTGTAGCACAATCACAGGATCCTTTCATTTTTAATTTTAGTAGCACAATTAATTAGCTCCAACAACGCTGAATTCCAAGCAAATTCACTTTCCTGGTACATACTGACATTTTGCATATACAAAAATCTCTAAATTCATGGGGGAAATGTCCATATCAAGAACCATAAAAGGTTAATATATAAATATATACATCCCAGGATCTGAATAGATAATTATAAAGTGAACATTATCAAACTAAAATGGAATGAAAGTTTGATATAGACTACAGAGTTATGCATGCAGGTCAAGATGTATGGAAAGAGTAACATGGAAACTTACTATATGTAAAGTAGATACACAACAGGAATTTGCCCTATGGCTCAGGAAACTCACATAGGGGCTCTGCATCAACCTAGAGGGGTGGGATGGGGAGAGGGAGTGGGAGGGAGTTTCAAAAAGGGAAGGGAATATATATATATATATATATGGCTGATTCATGTTGAGGTTTGACAGAAAACAGCAAAATTCTGTAAAGCAATTATCCTTCAATAAAAAATAAATAAATTATAAAAAAGAAGCAACAGTTAGAACTGGACATGGAAAAACAAACTGGTTCAAAATTGGGAAAGGAGTATGTCACAGGTGTATATTGTCATCCTGTTTATTTAACTTAAATGCAGAGTACATCATGCAAAATGCAAGGTCGGATGAGGCTCACACTTGAATAAAGATTGCTGGGAGAAATACCAATAACGTCAGATATGTAGATGACATCACCCTAATGGCAGAAAGTGAAGAGGAACTGAAGAGCCTCTTGATGAAAGTGAGAGCTATGCTATGCTATGCTAAGTCACTTCAGTGTCCGACTCTGTGTGACCCCTAGACAGCAGCCCACCAGGCTTCCCCATCCCTGGGATTCTCCAGGCAAGAACACTGGAGTGGGTTGCCATTTCCTTCTCCAGTGCATGAAAGTGAAAAGAGAAAGTGAAGTCGATCAGTCGTGTCTGACTCTTAGCGACCCCATGGACTGCAGCCTACCAGGCTCCTCCGTCCATGGGATTTTCCAGGCAAGAGTACTGGAGTGGGGTGCCATAACCTTCTCCGTAGAAGATGGCAAAAGCTGGCTTAAAACTCAACATTCAAAAAACTGAGATCCGGTCTCATCACTTCATGGCAAATAGATAGCATCCAGTCTCATCACTTCATGGCAAATAGATGGGAAAACAATGGAAATAGTGACAGACTTTATCTTCTTGGGCTCCAAAATTACAGCGGATGGTGACTGCAGCCATGAAATTAAATGATGCTCCTTGAGGAAAAAAAGCTGTGACAAACCTAGACAGAGTATTAAAAAGTGGAGACATCACTTTGCCTACCAAGATCCATCTAGTCAAAGCTATGGTTTTTCCAGTAGTTAAGTATGGTGTGAGAGTTGGACTATAAAGAAAGCTGAGGGCAGAAGAAATGATGCTTTCAAACTGTGGTGCTGGAGAAGACTCTTGAGAGTCCATTGGACAGCTAGGAGATCAAACCAGTCAATCCTAAAGGCAATCAACCCTGAATATACATTGTAAGGAATGATTCTGAAACTCTAATATTTTGGCCACCTGTTGGAAAGGGCTGACTCATTGGAAAAGACCCTGATGTTAGGAAAGAATGTAGGTAGGAGGAGAAGGGGACGACAGAGGATGAGATGGTTGGATGGCATCACTGACTCGGTTGACATGAGTTTGAGCAAGCTCCAGTAGTTGGTGATGGACAGGGAAGCCTGTTGTGCTGCAACCCATTAGGTGGCAAAGAGTCAGACACAACTAAGTGACTGAACAACAGCAACAGAGTTACTAAACAGTTTGTACCAGTTCAGTTCAGTTCAGTCGCTCAGTTGTGTCTGACTCTTTGTGACCCCATGAATTGCAGCATGCCAGGCCTCCCTGTCCATCACCAACTCCTGGAGTTCACCCAAACCCATGTCCATCAAGTCAGTGATGCCATCCTACCATCTCATCCTCTGTCATCCCCTTCTCCTCCTGCCCTCAATCTTTGCCAGCATCAGGGTCTTTTCAAATGAGTCAGCTCTTCACATCAGGTGGCCAAAGTGTTGGAGTTTCAGCTTCAACATCAGTCCTTCCAATGAACACCCAGGACTGATCTTTAGGATGGACTGGTTGGATCTCCTTACAGTCCAAGGGACTGTCAATAGTCTTCTCCAACACCACAGTTCAAAAGCATCAATTCTTCTGCCCTCAGCTTTCTTTATAGTCCAACTATCACATTCATACATGACCACTGGAAAAACCATAGCCTTGACTAGGCAGACCTTTGTTGACAAAGTAATGTCTCTGCTTTTTAATATGCTGTCTAGGTTGGTCATAACTTTCCTCCCAAGGCTGCTGCTGCTGCTAAGTCGCTTCACTCATGTCCGACTCTGTGCCCATAGATCACAGCCCATAGATGGCATAGACGGCAGCCCACCAGACTGCACCATCCCTCAGATTCTCCAAGCAAGAACCCTGGAGTGGGTTGCCATTTCCTTCTCCAATGCAGGATAATGAAAAGTGAAAGTGAAGTCATTTTGTCATGTCCAACTCTTAGCGACCAACAAACTGCAGCCTACCAGGAATAAGCGTCTTCTAATTTCATGGCTGCAATCACCATCTGCAGTGATTTTGGAGTCCAAAAAAATAAAGTCAGCCACTGTTTCCACTGTTTCCCCATCTATTTGACTTGAAGTGATGGGACCAGATGCCATGATCTTAGTTTTCTGAATGTTGAGCTTTAAGCCAAACTTTTCACT
>NW_011494866.1:1544124-1581686 GCF_000754665.1 Bison bison bison | reverse complement strand
TCTTTAGTTCTTCTTCACTTTCTGCCATAAGGGTGGTGTCATCTGCATATCTGAGGTTATTGATATTTCTCCTGGCAATCTTGATTCCAGCTTGTGCTTCCTCCAGTCCAGCATTTCTCATGGTTTACTCTGCATATAAGTTAAATAAGCAGGGTGACAATATACAAATAAGTCCCTAAATGTCATCTTGACCTGTATACAGTCTCTGAAAACTGATAAGTAAACTATTAGGAGATATATTCTTGTACCAGAAATAAGAAAATAATGGAATGAGTAATAAAATAACAGTGTAGGAAAAAAGAACCAAGTGTTCTACATAGGAAAATAATTAAATACCATTTAGGAAACAATCAGATCAGCCAGAGCTGGGACCTTGAAGTTGTTGTTGTTCAGAAAAGCAGGATGCAAATAACTTTATAGAAAATATATGAGGGGCAAATTGACCAAATATTGCATCTCATAAAGCAATCCCACAGTTCAGTAGTTATCCAAGAAATAGAAATCAAGATCTCAAAGAGATAGCTGCACTTCCATGTTTGTGGTAACATTACTCATTATACTCAAGATATAGAAACAAGCAAAACATCCATCAGTGGATGGAAAAAGAACATGTGGTATACACATAAAATGGAATATCTTACTTTTTGAGTTACTATGTGTCAGAGAAAAATATAAAGACTACAAATGCATTTTGATGTCAAAGCCTTTATTCATTTTTAGATACCAGAAGTTTCACCAGCCAGTGTGTTTGCACCTTCAGTGGAAATGGCACATGAAATCGGAGGAGTATTATAAAAATAGTTTTTACTTCAGAAAACTCCTGAGTAAGTGTTAGGCTTCCTTAGAAGATTTAGCATCTAACTTTGATACCTCTAAATTTGGGTGATTGTACTGCAGAACCATAAAAGACTAACTGTATGATTCCTTTTATAACATTGACAAGACGCAACGCATTTGTCCAAAAATTCAATCTCACATCTGAGATAACCAGTGTTACCATAAGGGTAAATGTTTATTTTAATATCAAAGTTATCAAATTGTCTAGATTTTGTGTTATTCTTATTAAGTGAAATGTCTTCAAGTACCTGATTACCCTTTACTAGAAACATACATTTGAAAAATATTTTATAAAAATTCTATTTAAATTATTAATAATTCAAAATTGTATACCATGAGAAGTCTTACCCTTTAGTTACTTTTGCTTCTAAGTGAGAACTTTGGATAAATAATAACTGTTTTGCAATCCCACAGACTGTAGCCTGCCAAGCTCCTCTGTCCATGGAATTTTCCAGGCAAGAATACTGAAGTGGGTTACCAATTCCTACTCTAGAGGAATCTTCCAGACCCAGGGATCGAACCAATGTTTCTTGTGTCTCCTGCATCTGGCAGGCAGATTCTTTACCACTGTGCTACCTGAGAAGCTGCACAAAGAATAACTGATAGTAGGTAATGTCACTGACTACTAGAACTAAGAAATATAATTATTTATTGAATACTAACAACAATCCATGAATTAGGTAGTTATTACTCTCAAGTAAAGCCAAGGAAATTGAGTCTTAGAGAGGATTAAGGACCTCACTAAGGAAAACAGAGGTAGTAAGTGGAAGAGAACATAATCGTGAAGCTATTTAAGTGTCATTGTGAATTCCTGACTTGTTAGTCAAGAATCTCATGTCAAAGTAGGGCTCCTCATTCTTGGAACTGTAAGTGGTTTGACTATTCATGAGCACTGACAAGACTCACACATAATCTACCTTTGGTGTAGGTTCATGACAAAAGAGCTTCTCTTGGAAGGTTCTTAGTGTCTCTTGCTGTGATCTGTGAGCTGAGTCACAGTTACATAAAGTCTGACAATATTGCCTAAAGGCCTTGAGGCTGGCAGAGGAAGCAGTACCTGATACTGAGCTTAAAAGCTACAACAGATTTTACACTGGATTACGATCCAGACTGAACGAGGATCTAGAAGTTAGTTCTTTGGGGGTACTTTACAAGGAAAAGTCTCTAGCAATAAATGGAAGATAACCTCTGAAAAATACTCCAGAGAATGGCGATTATTTGGGAGAATCTGACTTATGCTATCTGTGACCCTGTATTTCAGTATCTTGGTATCTTGTCTTCAGAAGACCTGGGTTCCATCCCTGGCTTGGGAAGATCCCTTGGAGAAGGGAAAGGCTACCCACTCCAGTATTCTGGCCTGGAGAATTCCATGGACTGTATATTGTCCATGGGGTCACAAAGAGTCAGACACGACTGAACAACTTTCGCTTTTACTTTTGTCTTCAGAGGTAGGAGAGATGACCACTTGTCTAGGATGCTTTTTCTGATAGAGGTGATTGTCTCAGATCTTAAGGACTGTAAAAGTTAAGCAAACTATCCTGCACATTTTTACAGTATTCTACACAGGACACATGTTTGTTTGTACATAAAGAATAGAAGATATCAAATATCTACTGTGTTCCAGGTACTGAGCTAAACATTTTCTTATAATTATCTGACAGTTTCACAATTGAGCTTGTGGGTTTTGTCAGATCCACAGTAGTGCACAAAAACAATGATTGGGTTACATTAAAGTGGTTACAGGGAATTAAAAGATTTGTGACTTGCAATAAACTGTGGGAGAAAAAGTATGAATGTTACCAGTTTTATGAGAAAAAAACCAAGTCTTTATAAAGGCAATTTTTCTTTCTCTAGCCAACATATAGCTTAAGTTAGATTTAGAGGATTAACCCTGATATTTTCCTTAAGGAATTTTTTTTTTTTCCTTTTTTTTTTCTGAGCTGGACTCCCCCACAGTGAGGTGGCAGTTTAAATTTAAAAAGATTAAATAACTCAGAAACTTCATCTCAACCTACTTAATTTCCTAGGATTCCTGGCCTGAACACTAGGCAGTTTTGTAAATATACAACAACCTGAGATCATGGGCGGATTTAAAGCTATTTTGCAGCAGTTAATAAAGTGGGAAAAGACCAGGACTTAGGCTCAGAAGATCCAAAGTTGTCTTGGCTTGAACATAATTTGTGAGTTTGGTCAAAATTCTTCCTTCTTCCAGATCTCAATTTACCTGTGTTTATCTGAAGAGATTGATTATTATATCGATCAGGACTCTTTTAGAAGCAAATGTCAGAAATTCAAGTCAAAGTGCATAAAGAAAACAAGACAATTATCAGTGCACTTACCTGAAAAGTCCAGAGTTACAGCTAGGTCTAGGTCTGGCTAGATCTAGGGGCTGGAATTATGCTGTCTGGCTGTTTTTCTACTTACTGCCCCCAGCCTACTTCATAGTGTTGGCTTTTCTGTTCATTTATTTTTGGCTCTAGACTTTTCTCTTTTAATCTAGCAACTTCTAAAGAAAGAGTTTTTCCTTTCCTAATAATAATTACAGTAAAAGAATGGAGTCTCTTTAGTCCACTTGGTTTGTGTGCTCTGCCTTAAATGGACCACAATTTATTGGTTTAATGAAGTTGATTACTCAATTATTATTTGAACTTTAAAATGAGACAGTTGCTATGGGGTTTTAGATATCTGTGATAAGATGTGAACAAACTTAAAATATATAACTATATAAATACCCTGCCTCCATAAATAGAGTGGGACAAAGGAGGACAAGAAAGAGAGTGATAGGGTCTATTTTGCATATAGTAATCAGACAGGTCTTTTCTGATATGGTGATATTTGTGATTCTTCTGGGAAAAAAAGTGATGCTGGGAGAAAACAAATCAAGAAACTTACTGTGCCCTGGGAATAGCAAGGGGACTAGGGTGGTTGGAGCAGGATGACTTAGGAGGAAAGTGGCAGTATGAGGATAGGAAGGTATTGCCAGGTTTTATTCTTAGACATTCTGGAAGACTGATAACAGTAGAGAGACAAGAGAATTATCCAACTTATATCTTTAAAGGATCACTCCTGTTACTATTTTGAGAATAAACTCTGGTACACAGGACTGGAATATAGGGACTTACTAGTTTTGGTAGAAGATGATTGTGATTTAAGCTACAGTAGCAGGTGGAAAGAAATGGTAAGATTCAGGATGAATTTTGAAAGTAACGGGGTTCACCGATGGATTTTAAAAATCTTCCTTTAGTTGAGAGATCAAGAATCATGAATGTTATTCATCAGACTCGCTCATCTTCCTTGGCATGTAATGTATGTATGAGATTGAATATACTTCTTTAAGTGATTCTTGAATATTTTTCTATATTCTATGATAACATTCATAATGATATTTACAACTCTGTTACGGATGTGGACTATATTGTTGTTTCTCTCCCCCACTGGGAGTGGGTAGTAGGGCAGACGATTTGAACCACACCTACTTAGAGTCATGTAGGTTATTCTCTGAAACTAGACATCATGCTGATACTAAGGGAGAGCGAATGTTGGACACACACACAGAAATCACAGAAGATTTCTAGTATAAAAGATGTTTAGTGTAAACTTTTCTTAAACTCTAGGGCTTATACCATATCTTTCCATTAATTCTCAGAAAAAAGTTGTTTTAATTTTTATTGACAGTGAAGCATGTCCTCAAATTCCTGAATCTGAAATTTGAATCCTTGCATGTGCCTCGTCTCTGTTACACTTTCTCTTCCACTTTTGCTTCAAGTAAACTGAGTCACTTTCCACAACTTAGACATTTTGGTCACTGCATGCTTTTTCCCCAACACCTCTGTACACCCTTGTCTCTACCGGGAATGCCAGTGCTTCTTTTGTCCACCTGGTAGATTCTTGATTCCTCAATGTTTCCCGCTCTATCAACTGTCTCAGCCTCTCTACAGCTCCTCCCTCCTCTGGGCTCCCCTTAGCACTCCAATATCAATAGTTTCACCTCTATTCTACATGGTCATATTATCCACGTGCATTAGTTTCTCAAGGATATAGATCTCAGGTTGACATTGCTGAATCACAGTGGAAGGATCAGCTTTTACTAGCTATTTTAAAATTGGCTCTCTAAAGTGATTTAGCAATTTACTCTTTTAAATGAGGGTGAGAACCCCTTTGTTCATATCCAAGCCAAATCTTGGCATGTAGATTTTAAGACTTTTTCCAATCCAAAGAATATGAAATGAATGATTTTCCCCTTGAGTGGTCATTCAAGGTTCTTCTCACAAACCTGATTTGTATCCTATTTGACTTATGTTTCTTTCTTTCTTTCTTTTTTCCCATTATTTCTGTTTTTAAGGTCCCTGTGTGTAGGCACTGCCCACAGGGGGCATCATTCATGTAAACTACCATGGTTACAGTTTGGGTTTCTGCAAAAAGTTGGCCCTGAGCAAAGACAGTGTTTTACTTATCTCTCTATACCAGTTCTGTTTAGGTCAGGATTTGGCACAGACTAGGCGCTAAATAAATGTTGAATTGAATAGCAAATAGTTTCACTGAATATTTCGGCAAAATTATTTTGCTTCCAGCAAAATATGTAGTAATATGACTGCATCTAGACATTATTTTTATTGTATCTATTTTTTCTGTTTTATTTATTTATTTTTAAGGCACATTATCAGAAGATGTGCTTGTCTGTACGATGTGTTGAGCTTTCCAGGTCATGCTAGTGGTAAAGAACCCACCTGCCATTGCAGGAGGCAGAGGGGTTTGATCCCTTGGTTAGGAAGATCCCCTGGAGGAGGTCAGGGCAACCCACTCCAGTATTCTTGCCTGAAGAATCCCATGGACAGAGTAGCCTGACAGGCTACAGTCCACAAAGTTGCACAGTCAGACATAAATGAAGAGACTTACCATGCACACATGTATGATGCATTATAATAACCTGCCTTCTTAATTCTATAATATGGAGCTCTCAATGCTGAGTCTGTATATTATTCTGGAAGACAAACACTGAGATAGGTTCATATATGAAATCAGAGACTCTACCCAATCAACTGTGTACTTGAAATTGTCAAGATTAAGATTTTCATTTTCCCAAAAGAATTATGCTTGAGAATCATAGTCCTTTACGTTTTTTTTTTTTTTAGTATTTTTAGTTTACAAAGAACATTCATGTATATTTATTTATGGATAGTGTATCCAACTGGATAGTGTATCTAATACAAGTTTAGTGTATTGGATACGCTAAAATGAAAAAGGTTAAGGGGAACTCATATTACTGAGCCTAAGAGATGTTAAAGATGCTTACTCCTTGGAAGGAAAGTTATGACCAACCTAGATAGCATATTAAAAAGCAGAGACATCACTTTGCCAACAAAGGTCCATCTAGTCAAGGCTATGGTTTTTCCAGTGGTCATGTATGGATGTGAGAGTTGGACTATAAAGAAAGCTGAGCGCCAAAGAATTGATGCTTTTGAACTGTGGTGTTGGAGAAGATTCTTGAGAGTCCCTTGGACTGCAAGGAGATCCAACCAGTCTATTCTAAAGGAGATCAGTCCTGGGTGTTCGTTGGAAGGACTGATGTTAAAGCTGAAACTCCAATACTTTGGCTACCTGATGTGAAGAGCTGACTCATTTGAAAAGACCCTGATGCTGGGAGGGATTGGCGGCGGGAGGAGAAGGGGACGACAGAGGATGAGATTGTTGGATGGCACCACCTACTCAATGGACATGAGTTTGAGTGGACTCCGGGAGTTGGTGATGGACAGGGAGGCCGGGCGTGCTGTGGTTCATGGGGTTGCAGGGTCGGATATGACTGAGTGACTGAACTGGACTGAACTGAAGAGATGTTAGCAACTTGGTCAGGGTGATATAGTTAATGAGGCATGCAAAATCTGATTTTCATGGGCAGCAGTGTGCCTATCTGTGAAAATAAATATCCTGACTTCACTTGTTGCTGGATGTGACCATAGAAACATCACTTTATCCAGTGAGACATAAAAATGGAAATTGGATTTATTTGTTTTATAGCATATTTCTTTATTATCTTTTCTAACGCACTATTTGCTACAATCCAAAGAATATATATGCAATATATGTAAGTTTTAAAGAATAATGATTATGTAATGAAACCACTTACTATGTAATTCAAAGATTAGAGTATAACCAACAACCTCCAATTACCTGTAAGTTCTTTATCCATCCCACTGCTTGTCTTTTTCCACAAGTAACATTATATTGAATTTTGTGTTTATCACTTCTGGTTTTCTTTTTCCATAGTTTTCTCTCTTAGATATAATGCCTTCAGATCAGATCAGATCAGTCACTCAGTCATGTCCGACTCTTTGCAACCCCATGAATCGCAGCACGCCAGGCCTCCCTGTCCATCACCAACTCCTGGAGTTCACTGAGACTCACGTCCACCGAGTCAGTGATGCCATCCAGCCATCTCATCCTCTGTCGTCCCCTTCTCCTCCTACCCCCAATCCCTCCCAGCATCAGAGTCTTTTCCAATGAGTCAACTCTTCACATGAGGTGGCCAAAGTACTGGAGTTTCAGCTTCAGCATCATTCCTTCCAAAGAAATCCCAGGGCTGATCTCCTTTAGAATGGACTGGTTGGATCTCCTTGCAGTCCAAGGGACTCTCAAGAATCTTCTCCAACACCACAGTTCAAAAGCATCAATTCTTCGGCGCTCAGCCTTCTTCACAGTCCAACTCTCACATCCATACATGACCACAGGAAAAACCATAGCCTTACATTATTTAGTTTTTCTAGCTTTAATTTTTATAAAAATAATGTTATGCTTAATGTGTTTTTCTGAGACTTTCACTCAAAATCATTTTTTAAAACATTCATTTTATGTGTAACTATATTCTATTAATTTTACAGTCATAAGATATTCCAGTGTTTGAATACACCAGATTATTTACCATTCCCCTACCAACAGACATTTGAGATGATTCCATTGTTCTCAGTTGTTTTCCTTGTATGTGTGTAAGAGTTTCTCCAGTAGTGAATTTTTATATGAATTTGGATGTTTACAGGATAATGCATAATTTCAAAATTTGTTGGAGAAATTGAAAATTGTTTCTTTCAATTTATACACATTCCCTTCAACACTGGTATTATCAGACTTCTTGCTGCTCCTGCTGCTGCTAAGTCGCTTCAGTCATGTCCAACTCTGTGCGACCCCAGAGACGGCAGCCCACCAGGCTCTGCTGTCCCTGGGATTCTCCAGGCAAGAACACTGGAGTGGGTTGCCATTTCCTTCTCCAATGCATGAAAGTGAAAAGTGAAAGTGAAGTCGCTCAGTCGTGTCTGACTCTTAGCGACCCCGTGGACTGCAGCCTACCAGGCTCCTCCATCCATGGATTTTCCAGGCAAGAGTACTGGAGTGGGGTGCCATTGCCTTCTCTGATCAGACTTCTTAAATGTTGCCAATCCAGGAAATATGTTTGGGTCTAAATTTGCATTTTTTAAAATTTTATTAACAATCTTTTATTATTAAGATCATTAATGAGATTAAGCATATTTTCATACTTTTAATGACATTATAATATTTATCTTTTTGAAATGACTTTGCATGATTTTTGCTTATTTTTCTATTACGTTGTAGTTTTTGATTGATTCATTGGAGTTCTTTTTATATTCTTTATATTAAATCCTTGCTTATCCTGGTTATCTCCTCCCTGTTATAGACTGTCTTTTCATATTTTTATTATGTCTTTGATGAACAGATGTTCTTCATTTTAAAGTAGTTATATACATCCTTTTTAAAAAATATGGTTTGTTTGTGTTTTATCTAATGAGAAAAATTGCTGTAATTCATCTCCCCATGTGGATACCATTTCCCTACAACATATTATTGAAGAATCTCTCATTTCTTCACTGATCTGCTATACCTCCATGTCTTATATCACAGTTCAGTTTTTTATATGCTTGGACTGTATTGGACTATTAATCCCATTATTCCTATCCCACTAGTCAGTTGCTCCTTGTAGTGGGGCTTTCTGAGAAAGTTTTGGTTTTCTAATATGCTTGATATTGTTTCTGCTTTCTTCCTCTTTTTCTTCTTCTTCTGTGTATGTTGAATAAGGTAATAAGGATGAAAGAAGAGAGGCATTCTTGAAGCCATAAAGTAGCTATGAGAATGGAAGCCACATGCTAAAAATGATAAAGAAGACCGAATATGCATGGTTATTTGGCTATATTACATATTCCTCATGCCATCCGTGGATTATCTACTTCTGGATGACTTGTTACATGAGATGAACAAAACTCTATTTGGTTAACTCTCTGTATTTTTATGTGAAATCCAGGAGGTGCACTATTTATATTTCTCTTCAAATGGGAATTTGCCATAGTGGGAACAGTTTGCAAACAGCTTTCAGCTGCAGTGCCATTGGGATCTGCTGCATCCTTCCAGTTGAAGCCACACTCTTGCTGGACAGCTCTCAGATGAAGACTAAGTGCAGCAGGGGTACTAGAGCCTGGCCATTTCTGCCCAGTTCAGGACTCTTCTATGGCCTTCCTTTACACAGCTCCCCATGGGCTGGCTCCAAGGCTTTCTCAAAGCTACACAGCAGGTTGAGGCTTTTCCTACAGAATTTCCCCTTAATGCTCCTCTTTTGCAGGTGTTAGGCCAGGCTGTGTTGATTAGTTATGCTCCATGGACCAAATTTGGACCACAGCTTTTTTTTTTTTTTTTTAATTTCTATGGTCTATAAGCAAAGAATAGTTTTTGCATTGTAGACAGTTAAAAAAAGAAAAAACAAGGAAGAATATGTGACAGAGACTATATGTATCCCATAAAGCCTAAAATATTTACTATCTGGATTGCCTGCCCCTGTAAAGACTTTCCTGTCTTTTCCTGCTTTCTTTACCCTTTCCAACAGGAATTAACATTCCATCTCTTGCAATACTAACTCTATCTTGACATCTTGCTCCCCAGAATACTTACACTGAAACAATTAGCCTTTGCTACTATATGAAATTATTAAAATGTAACCATTAAAAAGATTAGTAAAGGGCAGAATTGGGACCAAAATCCAGGGCAGTCCTATGATTCTAATACACCAGACTTCCATGAGAATACTTTTGAGAATACTAAAATGAAATATTTGGAAGGTAATAACAGATTCAATAATAGGTAAAATAGATGTGGTTTCTACTTTTATTGACTTTTTAACCTAGTGATTATAGGTATCAACTTAAGTGTCGACAGTTTGGGGCATATTTTCAACTTGTGAAGTTATATGAAAATAATGATTGATTACACTCTTCTTTTTATTTATTTATTTTTTAACTTTATTTTATTTTTAAACTTTACATAATTGTATTAGTTTTGCCAAATATCAAAATGAATCCGCCACAGGTATACATGTGTTCCCCATCCTGAACCCTCCTCCCTCCTCCCTCCCTTCTTTTTAAAGTCCTTTCTTCATTTTAGAGTTCCACACCCCTGCCTTCTTCCACTGCCTCCTGATCATCTCTACTTGAATGTGCAATAGGCATCATAAACTTAACATGTCCAAAATAAAACTTCTGATATTCTCTTCCAAATCTACTTTCCTGCAGCCTCCCATCTCTGGTTTTTAGCAGCTCCATCCTATCAACTGCCTGGGCCAAAAATCTTGGAGTCATTTTTAACTCTTATTTTAACTTGCCATCTCACATTCAGTCAATTAGCAAAACCAGCTGGCTCTACTTTCAAATATTATCCAGATTATAATCACTTCTTACTACACGGCTATCACCAAGCCCTATCTTGCAGGATTATTGGTAATAACTTTCTATCTGAACTCATGCTTTTCTCCTTACCCTCCTATAGTCTATTCTCAACACAATAGAAAAAAAGATACATCTTATTTCAAATCTCATGTCTTCTCTGCTCAAAACCTAACATTATCCTTTCCTTTTATTTAATGACAGATGAAGTCCTTACAGTAGTCCACCATGCCCTATAGTTTAAGTTCCCCTTCCCTTCAAGCCTTCGTCTCCTATCAGTCTCTTCCTAGCTTGAAGCATTCAAACTACACTGGTGCCCTTACTCTTTCATCCCTGGTAGCTCAAGTGGTAAAGAATTTGCCTGTAATGAGGGAGGCCTGGGTTCAATCCCTGGGTTGGAAAGATCCCCTTGAGGAGGGCATGGCAACCCACCCCAGTATTCTTGCCTGGAGAATCCCCATGGACAGAGGAGCCTGGCCAGCTGCAGTCCATGGGGTCACAAAGAGTTGGAAACAACTGGGTGAGTAAGAACAGCACCACCTTAGAGCATTCAAATGGAAAGATCTTTCCCCTATATAGTTGATTTTTTTCTTATTCTCCTATATATTGTTTCTTAAAAATAACCTTTTCATTGAGGACTTCCATGACTTTAATTATTTTATTTCAAAAGGATTTATTGGAGTATAGTTGCTTTACAATGTTGCGCTTCTGCTATATAGAAAAGTGAATCATCTATACGTATACTATGTCCCCTCTTCTTTTAGATTTCCTTCCCATTTAGGTCACCACAGAGCATTGAATAGAGCTCCTTGTGCTATACAGTAGGCTCCCATTAGTTATCTATTTTACACATAGTAGTGTACATACTAGTAGTGAGTAGCATGGCAACCCACTCCAGTGTTCTTGCCTGGAGAATCCTATGGACAGAGGAGCCTGATGGGCTACAGTCCATAGGGTTGCAAAGAGTCGGACACAACTGCAGGGACTTAGCACTGTGTATATATGTCAATCCCAATCTTCCAGTTCATTCCACTTCCTCTTCCTTCCTTGGTGTCCATAAATTTGTTCTCTACATCTGTGTTTCTATTTCAGTTTTGCAAATAAGTTAATCTGTATCATTTTTACAAATTCCACATATAAGTGATATTACACAGTATTTGTTTTTCTCTTTCTGACTTATTTCACTCCGCATGGCAGTCTCTAGGTCTATCCATGTCTCTGAAAATGGCACTGTTTTGTTCCTTCTAATGACTGAGTGATATTCCACTGTATGTATGTATCACATCTTCTTTATCCATTCCTCTATTGATGAGATTTTTTAGGTTACTTCCATGTTCTGGCTATTGTAACTAGTGCTGCAGGGAACACCGGGGTGCATGTGTCCTTTTGAATTATGGTTTTCTCTGGGTATATGCCCAGAGTGGGATTGCTGGGCTATATGATGGTTCTAGTTTTAGTTTTTTGAGGAACCTCCATACTGTTCTCCACAAAGGCTGTTCCGATTTACATTCCCACCAACAGGATAAGGGTGTTCCCCTTCTTTCCACACCCTCTTCAGCATTTATTATTTTTAGACTTTTTGATCAGAGTCATTCTGACCAGTGTGAGGTGATACCTCACTGTAGTCTTCATTTGCATTTCTCTAATAATTAGTGATGTTGAGCATCTTTTCTTGTGTTTGTTGGCCATCTGTATGTCTTCTTTGGAGAAATTTCTATTAAGGTCTTCTTGTCCGTTTATTCATTGGGTTGTTTGTTTTTCTGATATTAAGCTGCATGAGCCCTCTGAATATTTGTAACACTTGTCCAAGCTTCCCAGTTCTTGCCTACTTTAGTTGTGATCTATATAGTTTATTATCATTTCTTATACCTTATGTTTATCATGTTTATCTGATTGTCTGTATTCCCCATATAGAATGTATGTTCTAGAAGTGAAGGTTTTTTTGTCTATTTTATTCATGGTTGGTTACTTTGTACAAATCCAGGCCCACTGTTTCTTTTGTGGCAGAAAATACTTGGCTTCTTAAAAATATTATCAGAATGAGTGAATGAATGTTTATGAACTCTGAATGGTAACAGTATATTACCATACACTTGAATGGAAGAAGAAAAAGAAACCAAAATTATTTTTACTTTGTGATACTATGAAAACAGTGAAACGATAACAACCTCCAAAGCTTATCTTTGGGAAAGAAAATATGATTAGAGAAGATTGCATTAAACTATTAATAATTTTGCTTTTGAGTAGCACAGCATAGTATGGCTATTACAATATTTAAGATAATTATTTCTACCTTTCTATATTTTTCTACTTTATTATTAGTATTAGTTTTAATCTGTATTAGTTTTAATTTTATTATCAGGAAAAATAAATATTGTCGTGAAAATAATCCTCAAAAATAAATTCCTTTGTCCTCGCTCTATTAGAGGTCATTTTTCTACTTGTATTCCATTCTCATCTAGAAGGAAATGTTCTCTGCTACCCCTGACCCTTGTTTCAGATCTCTCTTAGGTTATTGGATTTTTTTTTTAATTAAGCAGCATCAGTAGCTACCTGAGGAAACCACAACATTAATGGAAACAGGAAACTTAATAGACAAAATGATTAAAAGAAGAAAACGCCCCTTTGGGAGAAGAAAGTACTCTAGTTCAGGTCATCTCATTTAAGAAATATTTGTGCAGTTTTCAAACTTTCTTTCTGCAATTGGTTTGTGTGTGTGTTTACTTTTTTCTTTTGGGGGAAACAGACAATCGGAACAATAAGTTAAATAAATTATGACATAAATAAAACCACAGAAATGTTATACAATTAAAAATAAATGTAGTAAGATTATGCTTTGGCTAAGGACTTTTCTAAAATCTTCATATAACAAAGGAAGATAACTCAGTGATTATAATACAATAATACAATAAACAGTTACCTCCTTGAACTAATATTATTTGTTAAACAGAAGGCTTTCTTTAAACGAGAATTTGCTTTGCATTAATGACTATTACATGAGTTTGAGTGAACTCCGGGAGTTGGTGATGGACAGGGAGGCCTGGCGTGCTGTGATTCATGGGGTCACAAAGAGTCGGACATGACTGAGTGACTGAACTGAATGACTATTATGGTGAGTGATTTAAAAATAATAGAAAATGACAAGAAAGAAGGTTATTTACCAAAGAAATATGACAATAGCTCCTGAAGACTACCTCCTTTTAACTCCTTCCCTTCTTAAGTGAGAAGGACCTCTTGGGGTCTTGGGGACAGGGACAGGTCCTTCCCCATACCCTCTGCTTTAGCTCCTCTCTGAAGTGCCTAGTTTTTGATGTGATTTCCGGAGTTGTTTTGCAGATGAGAAAATCCCTCACCAAATAGAAAATGTTAATTACTCGATGACCAAGAGCACATAACCCAAGGCCTCCTGAAGCCTAGAGACTGTCAATATTAACCTCTATTACACCACCCTGTTACCTCACCATCAGCCAATCAGAGAATTGTGTACAAGCTGATCACATACCCTGTGACCCCTATTCCCTCATCTGGCTTTTAAAAGTGCTTTGCTGAAACCCTTCAGGAAACTCAGGGTTTTTAGAACAGGAGTCACCCTTGCATGGCCCTACAATAAAACATTCTCTGCTCCAAACTCTGATGTTTCAGCTTGTTTGGCCTTACTGAACTTGCACTAATACTCTCACCAGAACAAACAAAAAACACCTAGAATCATGAAATAGAACCATGACCTGAGAGAAAAGGTAAATGTACAACATTGTCATCTACATGTGTGTTTACACAGAAAATTTTTTGAGCACACTTGGCCCTGAGAGATAACATAGCCCAGTGGTTTGCAATTCAGAATGTGTATTAGAATACCCTGGGAAACTCATACCTAATACACATTTCTCAGAAATTCTGATTCCCTTAATCTGGGTTTAAGTCCTTGAAAGTCAGAGGTTTCAGAAACCTCCAATGGTCAAAAGCTTCCATGTGGTTATGGATAAGAACCACTGAGTGGGGCCAATCTCTTCCTTTTACAAATGAAAAAATAGTGAATAGAGAGCTCTATAACTCACTGAGGCTGATCATTGGCAGAACCAGTGCTAGATTTCAAGTTCACTTTTCTTCCCACTTAACACTTTTCACCCTGCTGGGGCCTAGGTAAGAGTCTTATTTATTTCCGATACCCTTTAGCCTTGTCTGCATTTAATAGCACTAGTCTATGGTAGGTGTTTAATAAATATTAGTTGAATAAATCCATATCTCTTGCTAATTGCTGATATTAGCCATATGGGAAAAACCTGTCAGTGGAAGATGAATATTCAAAATACCATGAGTTCCCCAGAATTTCAGAGCATTGAGAATGTTTCTCATTGTGTTTTTAAATCCAACAAGCTGTCCTTACATAACCCTGGAAACTGCAGTGACTTCTGCCAGTTTCCATGGTACCAGCTAATTGTAGAGATTTTAGGGCAGGTTGGGGATGCTGCTGCTGCTGCTAAGTCGCTTCAGTCGTGTCTGACTCTGTGTAACCCCATAGATGGCAGCCCACCAGGCCCCACCATCCCTGGGATTCTCCAGGCAAGAATACTGCAGTGGGTTGCCATTTCCTCCTCCAATGCATGGAAGTGAAAAGTGAGTGAAGTCACCCAGTCGTGGCCGACTCTTAGCGACCCCATGGACTGCAGCCTACCAGGCTCCGCCATCCATACCTAAGGGTATATCTGGGGTTGGAAAGGAGACTGCAGAAATCTTACACCTGAGCCACACTCAAAAAGAAGGAAAAAAATAAAAAATCCATTACCAGATTTTACTAGGACCTACAGCAGGCTTTCAAATGTGGGAATATGGGGATGGCATGGAGTTTTTCCTGGACTTAGACACAGATCCACATAGAAAGTACTAGTTGATGAGGAGGAGAGACAGCTTGGTTTGCAGGACAGTGGCATCCAGAAAGAGCCTACACAGGGGTGGTGTCTACTTGGTATGATTGACAACCCAGCTTTTCTCTTCAGAGTTCTTATCAGCACTTAGGGATTTTATTTCCTCTCAAATTTCATGGGCCTGGACCCATCCAGGAGGATTTCAATTCTGTATAAAGAGTGGAGATCTGACACATCTGAGTAATTTAAAGAGACTGACAATAATCTTCATCTCTCACCCTTAAGGTTAATGTCCCCATAGAGCTCCACAGAGAGCTCAATCTTATGTTTACTAGCCTGTCTCTGTATTATGTAAATTGCTTAAGAAGTGGTTACAACTAAGGCTGTATCAATCATTGATATTTTTAGATAATGAGTGAATAAGTTTCATCACTTGCTTTCCTAAAAAGTAGTTTTGGTAATGCGTGTGTGGTCATGTGCTCAATCCTACCCAACTCTTTGCAGCCCCATGGTCTGTAGTCCGACAGACTTCTCTGTCCATGGGATTTCCCAGGTAATACTGAAGTGGGTTGCTATTTTCGCCTCCAAAGGATCTTCCTAGCCCAGAGATTGAAACTACATCTTCTGCATTTCCTTCATTGGCAGGCAGATTCTTTGCCATTGTACCACCTGGTAATTAATACAAAAACAATAATGGATTTCTAGCTGTCTTTCACTCTGCCAACTTGTAGGAAACACAGCAACTTAAGTTTTCACAGTGCTTTACAGTTGACTACGTTATCACTTAGTCATTTATTGTAGTATGTCTCCTTTCTATGGATGAGAGAAATGAAGTTATCTCTCTTGACATTCTCTTCTATCATCACCCTTGATGAGGAAGAAGCACAGTTGGAGAGCAGTAGGTCATTCCAGTGGGTGGAGTTACTCAAATACTTGACAAGTGGCCCAGAGGCACCATAGCTATTTCCCAGGAATACATGGTAAGTTGGATCCTATCCTGAGCCATCTTGTCTTCCATGCAAGGCAATCTTGAAATAAATGATTAAAAAAAATAATAAACTGACTAAAGATTTATATTAAAAACAACAATTTATTGAAAAAGAGTAATGCTTTATACAAAATCCCATTACAAACCCCTGAAATATCTATCCGTTTCCAAGTAGGGTAGTAGAGTACAAAAATATCAAAGTCAGACAGATTCTGGTGTCACAATTCTGTTGCCCATTTTGTACTATGGATATCTTTTCAGAGTTTACCAACTAGTAATCACATGTATTAATACTTGCCCATCAGTAGGATCTATGAAGGTAGCCGAGATTCTTTGAATTACACATTCTAGGAGCACAGACTTTCAGGTTTGGACGACACACTAAAATTTACTAGGTTCAAGTACTATGATTCAATCCTTTGGATAACTTCCCCTAGGTGGTTTCACTATGAGTTATATTTCTAAACTACCTATCCTAGCCATGTTAGCTGCCAGCTAGTAGCAATACCTCTGATGACATCACTTAACCAATATCCATCTTGTATACCCTTACAAGTTATTAAAACTCAAAAAATCTTCCATTCTTTGGTCAACACTTACACTTCCATTTTACCCATTACATCTGCAAACTTGTTCTAGGTCAAGTCTGCATTCCTGAAAGGAGAAAATCTTAGCCACGCAAAAAGCATCAGGCCACCTTGATCAAAGAAAACTAAGACTTCCTTAAAGTTTTTTTCACTTAGCAAGCTGAAATTCATTTGTCTCCTCACTTATGAGGTTGGTTAAGACAGGAAATCAATTTCTTAAAATTTCTCTTTTCAGTCATTTGAAAAATAGTCTAAAATCTATGTGCTTAAATTCTTTCCCCCAGTACAATACTTTTCATCTTACAAAATCACATTTACGTGTATCCTGTCTCACTGGATCCCCTCAATAGTCCTGTGAGGTAGGCAGGTCAGGCATTACAATTCTCTCTTTAGAAATGAAGCAATAAATCTAGGGCAACCTGTGCCTTGCCCAAACTCACACTGTAATTGATAGCACCAAGACTCATCAAGTCTCCAGACACGGAAGTCAACACCCTTTCCATTACAACATCTTGCTGAAGTGAAGGAGTTATTTTCCACAAACTGGAAAACTAAGAGCAATTGTTAAAATGGAACAGAGTGCCAACAAAATGGTGGCCACAGCTGAAAGGAAGGTACAGGCCTGAGGAGACAGGAAGGTGCCTAACCACGAGAAGGCCTGTGTGTAGGTTTAGTTCAACGACTTCTTAACAGCCAATTTAGCAAACAGAAACACTACTTAGGCATATTTCATGTTCAAAGAATGAGCATAATATCAACTAATTAATACTTACACCACTCTACCAGCTGGTTAAGTATCATTATCTCAATTTGACAGATGGGAAAAGAGGAGAAAGATTAAGTGACTTGCCTATAAGCTACAGAGAGAATATTTGTCATCAGAGTATCACTATAGAAATTCGAGTACTTCATTCAAACAGTCTGTTCCTCTCTGGGAAGAGGTAAGCTATACAAGAAAACAATACAGTTAAGGAAGGGGACAAGAATAAGGTAGTTTGGGAGGGCATATAACTGAATAAGTAGCTCAAAAAATTTAATCAATAGAATTGTGTTACAATACTTGGAAAAGCAGCACACAGTTCCTCAATGGGACAAATATTTTCAAAGCAAATAAGTGTGTTACAGGTCAGGGTACAGGAGGCGTATGGGAAGGTCAACAGGAACATATCATCTAGTCACACACAGAAAGATTTGCTCCCAAAGCTCTGGTCTGCAAGAGACTCTTATTGACTTCAGGAATTAAACTATAGGCATATAAAATGTGTTATCAGATTCAAGAGTTAAGCTCAACCTCACAAAAAACAAAGGCATGAAGAATGACTGAATGCTGAAAAAGCAAGTGCTAAAAGATCATGGTAATAAAACAATATGATACAAACATTTAAAGAGGGCACATGTGAAGAACTGAAATAATTCATACTTGGTAAAGCAGGTCAGGTCTTCTGTGAAAGACACTAAAAGCTGATGGAGGGTAAATGATATTTGACCTATTATGTATGTGTACATAGAGAAAGAAGAATTTGAAAAATAGCAAATAAATGACTTAATCAAGAATTAATTTTTTTTTTCACTTTTTAGATATATTTTAAGAATGCTGGTACCAATACAATGAGAATAAGAATTCTTACTAATTTTTTTATAGAAAAAACATGTTTATGTACATATCTATATATATTTAAGGAATGCTATCTCCCCTCATTTGAGATGATTACTCAGTGGGAAGCAGTAATACAAATGGAAAAGGCTTCCCTTCTGTATTGAGGAAAGGAGATAAGGCTAAGTCATTTTTAGCAATGGATATTTAAAAAAAATATGTTTTTTGTTGTAATACCACAGTTCAGACTACAAGAGTCAAAAGCTAAGATCTTAATGTCAATGCCAGTATTTCAATGTCCATTTCTTGTTGGTTCCAACAGGATTGTCAGCTTTCGCTTCTATGTCACACATAGTCTTTCCCACTGGAAGGTGCTGGCTTGGGATAGGGCCTGGGTGTTGGGTAAGATGTTGTTTTCCGGGGACAGGAGCAGCACAGCAGGGCACCTCCCAGAAGGCAGAGAGAAGCAGCAGCCCAGCCAAT
Source organism: Bison bison bison (assembly GCF_000754665.1). Classification (NCBI taxonomy): domain Eukaryota; kingdom Metazoa; phylum Chordata; class Mammalia; order Artiodactyla; family Bovidae; genus Bison; species Bison bison. Next base: position 1,562,622 of record NW_011494866.1, on the reverse strand, counting down.
GAAGAGAGCCTGACCAAATTCATACCTAAAAAAAAAGGTGATTCATTTGCTTAATCAATGAACCATTGGAAACTTCTCTAATGTAATTAAAGAATGAAATCAATATCACACTCAGATTGTTTTCCACTGGGAAAAAATCCCCTGTGATCCCTTTAAGTTTTATGAAGTACTTTAAGGTTTGTGAACACACACACGAGAACATTCACATTGCAGTTGTTGACAATTTGCAACAGTAGATCAGGCAATTTGGCATGTAACACCAGGTTAATTACGCAAATATTTCCAAAGACTTTTCCATGTGTAGGAGACTTTTAAAGTATGCTACATACCTTAAAAGTCAGGTTTGGAATATGGTTCCTAGGCTAAAACAACAAGTCATGCTATCACCAAGTAACAACAGTATTCTATAAAAAATAAAACAAAAAAAACTACCAGAGTGTTTTGGAGACTATTAGACTTTTCAACAGTTAACCCCTGATAAACACTGAAATCTGATCTATGGTTTTGCAGAAAAAACTCCTAAACAACCCATAGATTGTTCTAGATTAAGTTGATGCAGGTGGATGTATTAAGCCATACTTCTGGGAGAAGATCTGTGACCGATGGTCGACAATAAGGAAAGAGAAGGGTCAGATCTAGAATGATAAGGTCTGAGTTTGAATCCTGATGCAAACTCTCAGCTGCTGAATTGTGGGTCATGAACTCAATGTGTCAACCTCAGAGGCTGCTTCTCTTAAAGCCCAATGATCCCATCTTCCTCACTGTACTGCTTTTAGGATCATGTGAGACGGTGTAAGTAAGTATACAGTGCCTGGCAATTTATAAAGTGCTTTCATATCCATTACTGGTAAACTTTTAGCCTACTGACCTCCAGCAGTTTCTGTCCCTACTTTGTAGTCTTACGGGATAGGTTCCAACAACATCCTGGCAGTATGTGTTTTCTTATACATGAGTGACTATAAACAAAGAAGCACACCTTATCTCTCCACCACTAGCATTTTTCATCCATTCATCTTAGCACTCAACAAACAATAATTACATCTTAACATCCCAACTCTGAATATAGTTATTAGGCTTTAAAGAAGTGAACACAGTGACACAAAGAGCCTTGTCTCTGATCAAAGGGTGTCATTACATGAGAGCCAAGTGTCAGCTCTTTAACTTCCCAAACTTGCAATATTAAGAAGGATGATCTTTCTAAAATTATTTTATGGACGTGATGAAACACAAAATTTCATAGTAGTAACATCCTTTTCATAAATAAAATTGTTTTTTCCATAAATAAAATTGTTAGGAATGAAGTTTCTGTTAAAGGTTATTAACCTCTATAATAGAACTGTTTTTTTGATCAGTCATAAACTGTGTTTAGTTACAAATAATCACAATTAAGTGTTGTATCAGAATATACTTCAAAAGTGAAATTTCAAATCTATTGGTGTCTTTATTAATATTAAAAAAATTAAAAAATATGAAAAAAAGTCTAGCATACATTTGGAAAGTATACACCTTTTCTACTTTGAGGTTTATTTTGTCATCAATACATGCGATTAAAGTAATTATCAAACTATTTTTAACATGTCACAGGCCATTCAAATTATTTTCAATTTTGGCAAAAATTCCATAAAATGCTGGATAGCAAGTCTGGGAAGTTACCATAGTAACTGGACTTTGCAGAACATAAAAGGGTATTTTCTCAGAGAACAAACAATTTTATATGTGACTATCATTACCTGGCATTGACCGGGGTCATGGGGTCATAGAATTCTTGAACAATTCTATTGCCATACCATGCTGTGGCAACTAAAATAGCCAGACCTATGGAAATTCAAAACAAAAGACTGTTAATCACCATGGAACACTGAGCATAAATGCATGGCTCATTAAATTTATAAGTATTTTACAAGAATAACATTTCATCAATAATGCTGACATTTTAAATTTAGTCCATTTTAATTCAGACGACATTAATTTAGGATGAACAGAGGTTCAAACATGATTTTGTATAAGTGTTTTCTTAAGACAGACAAAAATACTAGGTTGGAGTTAGGCACTTGACTGTTCATGTCATCTTATTCACTTACAGTTTAAGGTCCCTGGCACAAATAACATTCTTTTGAAAACATTCAGGAGATACATGTCATTTAAGATCTCTTTAAAATAGATTGTTATAAATTAGTGTGCTAGACTACTTTTGATAAAACCAAAGTCCTTATTAGTAAAGCTTACAAAAGGGAAGATGAAAACTCCTCTACATTCTTCTTGGCCAAAATGCAAAATTCACATTTCTGAAGGATCAAAATGAATGTAAATAGCTAGATAGCAGGAACACATTGGACCTGGCTCAGAGTACACCAATCACCTAAATCCCTACACCCCTATTGGCCAGATGTTCCAGGTCTTGCCATGAGATTCACTGAGGTGCCACATCAGATCAATGTATGCAGCACACTCTCAATTTCTCATGCCTCTCACATTTCAGTGCCTGTGTGCATGCTCAGTCTTTGTCTGGATTGTAGCCTGCCAGGTTCCTCTATCCATGGGATTTTCCAGGCAAGAATACTGGCGTGGGTTGCCATTTCCTTCTCTAGGAGATCTTCTAGACCCAGTAATTGAACCCGCATTTCCTGTATTAGCAGGTGGATTCTCTACCATTGAGACACCTGGGAAACCCCACAGAAACCACTTAGTCAAAATAATCTACTGTATCATTTATTAAAATAAGTATATAGTACCTCAATCTTTTTATCCAAAGAACTTAAATAATTTCTTTTTATAGTCTGGGCTTAGGGGGCACTAGTGTTAAGGAAAATGCCTGCCAATGCAGGAGATGTAAGAGACACAGGTTTCGATCCCTGGGTCAGGAAGAACCCCTGGAGGAGGGCATGGCAACCCACTCCAGTATTCTTGCCTGGAGAATCCCATGGACAGAGGAGCCTGGCAAGTTATAGTATATAGGGTCGCTATAGGGTTGCAAAGAGACATGACTGAAGTGACTTAGCACACAGTCAGTCTAAAAATTCATCAATTTAGACAGATTAATATTTCTATGCTACACCCACTGCCCTCTTCCTCCTACAAAAAAAGTGGTCCAACCTAATTGCCTCTAATACTTGAAAGAAAACACTGTTGCTTTTGGCTGCTCAGTAGAAAATATGAATACTCTGGAACTTGGCAACCCTCACTCCTAGGGAGTCTGTGAGACTGCACAGTGGTGGACAGGAGTAACTAGAAGATTAGCAGAGGACAGGTTCTACTCAGTAAGTGTGTTCTTAGCCTTTGGTGTAAAACCTAAGTGTTGGGAATAAAATGCTCTGCAGTAGTAATTTGAATAGTCTATAACCAAAGGTTTAGTAAAGCCACAGGCATTCTTCCTTCATTGTTCATGAAACCCACATACTTTTCTTAAAGAGAAAATGAGGAAAAAATCTAATTCTAGTTTTTCCTAGTGGTAGACTATACTACTAATGTCATTTCCAAAAACAATAGACTCCCATATATAGTTTAAGTAATAGTCTTATTGTTGCTGTTTAGTCTCTAAGTCATGTCTAACTCTTTGTGACCCCATGGACTATAGCTTGCCGAGCTCCCCTGTCCATGGGATTTCCCAGGCAAGAATACTGGAGTGGGTTTCCATTTCCTTCTCCAGGCAATCTTCCCATCCCAGGGATCAAATCCATATCTCCTGCATTGGCAAGCAGATTCTTTATAGTTGAGCCATCAGGAAAGCATATGTAAGAGTCTATTTCAAAACAATAGACACCTACTATATATGACATATAATAGTCTATTATTTTATATACATACACAATTTTATATGCACACATTATCTTATTTAATATTAACTTTATTATAAGACTTTACAAATGAACTGTCATGTCCTGTTCTGGCTCTCATTTTCTCAAAGGTCATATAATAAGATTTGAATAAAGCAATAAATACATATTTATTTTCTATGGAGAATGTAACCTCACTCTTTTATCAAGGTTTTTATTCCAAGACTTTTCTGTATTATTTTCTTTTTTTAACTCATTTTTTCTCATTTCCTACCATTCCAACATTCCACCTGAACTCCAAATGCCCTTTCTCCTCATTGATCTATGGGTAAAACCTGTTCATTCCAGAATCAGTACTGCTTACATGGAATAATGTCCTCCACTTCCTCCAATAATTCCAGCCCTATTCATTCCATTCATTTATACCTGTATGATTACACCTTCTTCATGTTCTCTCTAACCATTCCCCATCTTTCCCATGTAGTATCAGTAGAGACACCACAGAAATTTTCTGAATTACACAGAATTGGTTCTCAGTATTTGCTAGATAGAAAAAAATCTCTCCCTTCACTTAAGGAGACTGTTTCTAATGAATCAGTTGGCACCTGAAACCTCAGGGAATAGACCTATCTGCTGTGAATGTAGATCTCAGATTTTTATGCAGTTCCCATTTGAGAAAGTGAAAGTCAACTGGGTTTAAAGTTTCTATGTCTTCATATTTTAAAGGAACTGAATTCAATTGATTCAAGAGCAATAAAGCCAACGTGATCTAAGGAAGCCAAAAACTAGACCTGAAAAAACATCAGAAAGAGTTTAATAAGGTCTAAGAGGGACAGGGCCTCTCTTACCTGAAATAAGAAAGATCACGCCCCCAAAGACAGCCATCCGCATCTTCTGTGCCTCGTCGTCTTCCATGCACTTCATACACTTCATGCCAACGGTGGCCACAAAGATGGCTATTAGTCCCAGCAGGATGCCAATCACCATCAAGGCACGGGTTGCTTGCAAAGTGCCTGACAAAAAACATTTTAGAACATGTAACAGTCATGCCTAGACCAACAAGAGAAGAGTTGTAGAAGACCACGTATATTTCAATGTTGTATGGAAGACAGAAAACAACCAGGAGTCAGGAGACCCCAGTTCTAGTGATGCCTTTGCAGGAAACCCACACAGTTTCTCCTCCGGAAAAACAACTATCTGGCTGAATGATGAATAAGAATTCCTCCAGCTCTAACAGTTTATGTTTTCAACATTAAATTCAAAATCCTCTGAAAAATAATTAATGATTTGGTTGAATAGGCTTATAACACATTGTTAATTCTTACTACTGGAGAATTTTAATTCTGAAATAACAATCATACATTATCCTTAATGTTAAACCATTTATACTTTAAATGGTTTACAATATATCTTGGTAGTAGTCAACAGCTTTACACTCCAGTCATCAAGCTGGGGAAAATCTGGGTGGGTGAATTTGGAAAACAAGAAATGAATTTCTCATAGATTGTCTTGGCTGGATAAGCAACACATAAATCCAGTAATGGGGGTGGGGTGGGAGATCTGAAAACCATTTTCTCAGAACAAAACATAATAGCCTTTGAGATGTTATTTTGGAACACAGTAGGTTTATATTCAGAAATATCACTGGTGTTTAAAACCATTTAAATTACTATGTTGTAAAATGGCTGACAATTCAATGTAGCACTTCTTAGGATTCCACTAATTTTCTAATTTCTTGTTCTTGTCATTGGTATACTAAGTCATGATCAAATATATAGGGTTAGGTTTGAGATATGCCAGTAAATATATTAAAGAGTAAAAGCGTGTTGCCATCCCTATGGCATAAATTCTCAAAGAAATTCTCAAAAAAATCTGAGGCACAGATTCTCAAAGAAAAGTGAGTTGTAACTACACTGGTTAGATGAGTTTAACTTTAGATTTATTTCCACCATCAAATAAAGATCATTATCTCTTTGACAGTGTTAACATATGACAAGTCTTTATGCAAATATAAAAAATATTTACATTGTAATAACAAAGTGTGCTATTTTATGGGTAAGCCAGTTACTATTCTTTGGGACCATGTTTTTATTATGTAAAGTATGAATGATGATATCTGTAACCAAGAAGTTGGAACAATTGACTTCCTAATGGTTTCAAAACTAGATGACATGATAGAAAGGTTTTATATCTCAGTATCTAATTTAGACTTAGGCTCAGTGTCAGTATTTTTAGGGTTGAGAATTTAGGCTAAAAATCATAATTAATGGTAAAGATTTCTAAAACATCAATTTATTTAAATTTGTTAATATTTCCATCCTTGCCATAGTCAGGCAATCTATGATAAAATCATAGTAACCTCTTTCTGAAAGTATTAAAGACATTTTTTGACTGTATATGAGAGATATTTGGGAAGCCAAGATAAATTTTTACTTGATTTAATTACAAAGCAAACCAAAGGCATTCTCATGCTCCCCTCATTGATTCACTTCCCCATAAATGCATGTGGGCAAGTGTGCACCCAACTTATACACTTATTTGAAGATTGAAGGTTGGCACACGAATTTCTGAATCAAAACACGTTTCATGGATCATGGGTTACCAGGAACTATCAGTTCAATTCAGTTGAGTCGCTCAGTCGTGTCTGACTCTTTGTGACCCCATGAACCGCAGCATGCCAGGCCTCCTTGTCCATCACCAACTCCTGGACTCCACCCAAACTCATGTCCATCGAGTCAGTGATGCCATCCAGCCATCTCATGCTCTGTCGTCCCCTTCTCCTCCTGCCGTCAATCTTTCCCAGCATCAGGGTCTTTTCAAATGAGTTAGCTCTTCACATCAGGGGGCCAAAGTATTGGAGTTTCAACTTCAGCATCAGCCCTTCCAAAGAACACCCAGGACTGATCTCCTTTAGGATGGACTGGTTGGATCTCCTTGCTGTCCAACGGACTCTCAAGAGTCTTCTCCAACACCACAGTTCAAAACCATCAATTCTTCAGTGCTCAGCTTTCTTTATAGTCCAACTCTCACATCCATGACTACTGGAAAACCATAGCCTTGACTATATGGACCTTTGTTGGCAAAGTAATGTCTCTGTTTTTTAATATGCTGTCTAGGTTGGTCATAACTTTCCTTCCAAAGAGGTAAGCGTCTTTTAATTTCATGGCTGCAATCACCATCTGCAGTGATTTTGGAGCTCCGAAAAATAAATTCTGACACTGTTTCCACTGTTTTCCCATCTATTTCCCATGAAGTGATGGGACCAGATGCCACAATCTTCATTTTCTGAATGTTGAGCTTTAAGCCAACTTTTTACTTGTCTCTTTCACTTTCATCAAGAGGCTTTTTAGTTCCCTTTCACTTTCTGCCATAAGGGTGGTGTCATCTGCATATCTGAGGTTATTGATATTTCTCCTGGCAATCTTGATTCCAGCTTGTGCTTCCTCCAGCCCAGCGTTTCTCATGATGTACTCTGCTTATAAGTTAAATAAGCAGGGTGACAATATACAGCCTTGACGTACTCCTTTCCCTATTTGAAACCCGTCTGTTGTTTCATGTCCAGGAACTATAGCTGCTTATAAGATTATTGTGAAACCTCCCTTGGAATCACAAACAATACTCTGGTATGAAGAGAAAAGTACCAAGGACTCCATAATTATGGTGTGTCCTTCCTTCTGGTTTGCCAACAGTTTTGCAAAGGCAATCATGCTCAGAAGGAAAATAAAAAATAAAATAAATAGCCTCTTCTACATAAATAACCTCTTCTACAGAAACAGAGATTTCTTATCAGGTCCTAAGTGCCACTCAGAAAGAAAGCATTTCAGTCAAAGGAACACTGGAAAAGGAGATGCTGAAAGTCACAGAGATGATTCATGTGGAGGACAGGGTGACCACTCATCCATTTTGGCTGACTCTTTAGGTTTTAAAACTACAAGTCCTGCCTTCTGAGACGGTCTTCAATCCTGGCAAACTGGGAGAGCTAGCCACTATTGGAGGATGTTTGGATGTGGAAAGTAAAATGAAAAGGGTTAGCAAGGTAAGCAGAAGGCATTTATCAAGTACGATTTTGCAAGCTAGGGAAAGGGTTTTGGAGTTTATTCTAAATGTGAGCAGAAGCCATTTAGTGTCTTAAAGGAGGAATGAAAAGATTTTTTACCCTGTCTTCCTCTGACAGGGTAAAAAATATGTATAGCGTTTTACTTCTCTCAACTACCTTTTGCTCTGTCTGTCTATTAAGCTCAATTTTCCAACCTTTATTCACCACTTTGGTTGCTTTCTCTGATGTCTAAGTTTTCTACTTTGAGTTGTAGGGCTTCAAACCAGATCCAGCTTCTATAACCGTTCTGATCTTTACTTCATGTATAAACAGCAGGCCACCAGCCCAGCAGGTCTGAGCGCTTGGATCACAAGGTACTCTTCACGAGGAGTCTGCTGGGCCTCAAGCTCCTGAGTCAGGCCTGCATAAAACCACCCAGGCAGAGAGCGTACGTGGATCAACCACTTCAGGGCTCCACCTGCACTCGCCTGGGATTATCTCGTTTTCACAGTCTTCATCTCGGAGTCTGTTCTCCTTTCAGTTCTCAAAGAAAACACATTTAATTCACACCCCATTTATTCTTTCCACTACTTTACAAAATTTCTAAGGGGAAAGGAACAGATATTTTGTTCTGTGTGCTACAAACCCTAGTAAGTCTTATAGTATAAAGAATTATATGCATAATGCACAAAAATAACGGAGAAAATGGGGGAAAACCTATACTCAGGAATCATATAAACCATATATTGCAAGGAGATCATATTTCATTTTAAAAAATCTGATAAAAAGCAATACTGTTATTTTGTGAAGCAGTATTTTTTCATTTACGTCCTGACATCCACTGGCTTAGGAGATGTCTGTATTTTACAATACTAGATGGGCATCAAACACATAATCTCATCTTGCATCACTGGAGATATTTGGATGAATTCTTAACTATAGTGATATGTGGGGAGAAATGTAAACATAGGGAAAAAAGGCTGAGAATCATAACAGCATCAAAACTCACTAGTTGGGCATATGTAATGGTGGATTACAAGTCAAAGTAAGCAAGTGTTACAAGTTATGAGGGTTTTACATGCAGATAGAATCTAAATTGCACAGTTTTAAGCTGGAACCAGATGAATCCTTCAAATTAACGTTTTATAGAAGTCTTTTAAGTCAGAGAGCTAAAATATGTAATTGTGGGCTCCTTGATAACTTGGCCAAATATTTGTTCATATTTCTATTCAAAGCACTTAACAGTACCTCGCAAGCTTCATGGATTATTCAATCTGGGATCAATTAATTTAAATTTTAATATGTCTTTATCTTTTAAAAATTCATATATAATAGGTAAAAATACCTTTTGTGTTAAGCTTAATTTTTGAAATAACACTGAGAAACACCTCTCAGAAAGCCTCAAGATACTAAAATCTTGCTACATAAAGCCAGATCTAGTTTAGATTATTAAAAGCTAGAAATTCACCTACAGAGAAAAAAAATCATACTTTTTGTTTAACCGAATCTAATTTAAAAAAATTTTCTAAATTATGCATCTAATGAGCTTCCAAGATGAAGTTTTTTTTCTGGTGGAACAATGACCAGCAGGGCAGAGAAGTTGAGAAATATTTGAAAGCTACCAAATATTTTAGGCCAGAGAGATAAAGTCTTGAACTATTAACTCTGAGTTGACCTGAGTGGCTCCAGTCTGAAGCAAGTATGTTTCTTTCTGGCCCATTAAATTTGCCTCTACGATATTATTACCACCGATTAAAGCTGTCTTTGGAGAAAATGGTTAGCGAACATTCAAAAAGGTACACTATTTATTGTTCCTCATAATTATTCAGCAGTACATGGAGAAGGCGGTCTTTTAATTACACTTAGCTAGACTGATAATCTTGAGATTAAAGACTCCCTAAGGAGTTCTTAACACTTGCAACCTGAAAGTATAATTTGAAAACATACTTACAAAGATCTCTACTTACGAGACAAGAAATGAGTTAGAAGTTACTGATCTACTACAGTGAGGTTAATCTACATAAGCGTAGAAAGACAAGCAGAGACAAGTCAGTGGAATTTTTTTTTTTCCTAAAGCATTTCTAAAGTCTTACTACACAAGCAGTAGAACTTCTTTAAATACCTGGCATTGTTCATGCTATTTACTAGCCATATTACTATATTATTACCCTATTATATGTCATAAATAAAGAAGATTTTAATTATCTCTATCTTCATGCAGTCCCTCTTTGTATCAAGTTGCTTAACAAGTATTAAGTAGATAAACTGACCACTGGGTGACTAGAACAAAAATCCTCTTTTCTCTTCTGCAATTAAATGAACTCATCACAGACTGTTACAGAGCTATACTCCCATGACATCTTCACTTATTAAATTGTTCACTTTTAGTCAAGTTCAAAGTTTCTCAAGAGTCTTCACTGTTAGCATTTCCATTTGATTGATGTATGAACTGGTGGCCACTGGGTGTGCCCTCAAGACTCCAGCACAGTCAATAACTGTGGTCTGGGATAAGGCAGGACTTAACCACTTTTCAGGATGTTCCAAACATTTTTGCTATCTTTGTTTCTTAAGAGAAATTGTCTCATGATTAAATGTACACTTCTCTGTTAATTCTGTGCCACTTAGTCATCACTCCAATCAAGGAAGCCTAAACTCTGCCACTTGCCTATGTCCTTTGCATCACTGAAATTGGTAACAAAGACTGTTGGCACTGAAAGGAATCAACACTTGCACATTATCCATCATCTTAGCTGCATTTCTAGGAACAAGGATAGGGCCCGGCTCATGCTGGTTGAATGGATGAATGACTCATGGATTCATCTCCCTGTTCCGCCCCACTCTGCCCTACTTTACAAGTAGGGAAACTACAGTCCAGAGGGATCAAGTGGCTCACCATTATAAACATGGCTAGTTAGGGTAGAACCAGGGTCAGAACTGAGTATTCAAGTTTGCATTTGGGTTTTGACTTTCATCATTCCAAAAATCAGAACTAATTCTCAAAACAGATCTGAACACAAATGGCCCCTTAAACACCAGTGGTTCAGCAGGCCTAATGCAGTCTAGAGAAGTGTAAGGAGGTGCCCTCATCTCTGCCTCTGCATCAAAGACCGTCCAAGTCAGTGATTTTATTATTTGATTGAGTCTGACATCATGGTGAGAGTTCTGGGAAACTTCACCGACAACCAATACTCATTAAAGCACACCTACACACATGTGGATTCACGTAAAGCAAGTTGAACAGGCCAGAGGAGCTTGTAAACAAATTACAGAATCCTAAGTTTAGATGAGACTTACAGAGAGTCTAGCCTAACCTCCCATTTGTCTGGGACTTGGATTTTCCCTACAGCATTCCTTCAAAATACTTATTTATTCCTCTGCCTGCACACCTCCCACCATGCAACCTCCTGGGGCAACCCAATCTTTGGACAGCTCTAGCTATTAAAGTCAAGCCAGGAGAAGCAATTAACTAAGCACATGAAATAGGAACTAGCTTGCCAAAAGTTTGAAAAATGAATCAAAACAAGGCAAGACATACAGTTTAATCAAGAAAATCAACTCTATCTGGCACTCTCTTTTGCATATTCCAACTATCAGTCATCAGTGTCAATAAACATCCATTCTTGGATGGAAGTGAAACTGTCTTAGCCATGGTAAAACCACAATCCATGGTGTATTATTTGCTTACCCAGGAAATTCCCCAGTTACATTTTCATAAACTGCTTTGCAAGAACCATCTAAAGAAGCCTTGCTGTATCTCACTTTTGACATTGCCTTAAGTACACTGTATCCCTTTAGACACTGCCATGAGCTCTTTGCAGCTGACACTAGTTAGAGAAGGGGAACCAGGGATTTTTAACACATCTAGTGCTATAACCTTTATAAATCACAGAATCTGAGCTGTAAATTGCCAAGTGGGCTCCACTGGCAAAGAGAACAAACTACAATTTTAAGAAACTTCTAAGTTTTTCACCTAAAAGCACTTTGTGGAGTGCGACTTGTTTCAAGGAACACTAGTTATATGTACAGATAAGTCTGTTCACCTCTGAATATCACAGTACTAAACCAAAAACAGCCAGTGAATCACCTCCCAGGTCTCTACATCAGGTGGGCGTGAGCACAACTGTCCAGGTGGAGAACAGAGACAGGTAGGTTCTCTGGGCTCCATCCAAAGGCATCTAGTGAGTCACTGGCAGGTTGGGAAGTATACCTGTGAGTCAAGGCTCTCTCTTCTGGGAGCCAGTTTTGAGAGAAAGGCCTCAGCCCCACCTTTGATAAACTCTGGCATTAACCAAAAGGAAAATAGGAACTGACATGGAGTTAAAAAAAAAAAAAATTCATCAGAAAGCAATCTCCAAAATTGGTAGAGGAAAGGTAGTGTTCATATCTTCCATCATAGCTTTAAAAATCATAACAGTTATGATAACTAGGTATAAATGAAAATAAAACATTTTAACACATCATCATGTGTAGGGATAACCTATTTCAGTATTTACAACATGGATTGATCTGATTTCATTTGGCTGTTTAAGGAAGGTAAAGGAAAGTCTATTTGCACACGTTGAAAATGAACTACTAGTACTTCCCTGGTGGTCCAGTGGCCAAGACTCTGCACTCCCGGTGCAGGGGAGCCAGGTTCGATTCCTGGTCAGGGAACTAGATTCCACATGCCACAAGTAAAAGATCCAAGATGCCCCCCAAAAGATTGAAGATCCTGAGTGACACAACTGAGACCCAGGGAAGCTGAATAAATATAATTTGAAAGATACTTAAAAATAAGAAAATGAATCATTTTGATCAGAGGAATCAGAGATCTATCTGGAATTGTCCTTAGAACCATCTCCATCTGGCAGTGCTTCAATTTGACATGCCAAATGCCATACAATTCCTTACACGTATTTATCCATCCATGAGGAGATTCAATGATTATATAAAGTCATATACTTAATGTACTCCTTATATTTGGCATAAAAGAATCCTAATATGGGAACTCTGAAAAGCTGAAATGGCAACACTAAAAACCGCCATGTGTACACTGACTCACAAATTCCACAGGTACTCGAGAGTTTTAAACAGATTTGGAACAGAGTGAACAACTCTAAAGGGCATGGCTTTTGACGAAACCACACACAGGGGGTGGACAAAGCAACCGAATACACTTGAGCAATGACTTGAACACTGCTTACTGTCAGCACACAAAGGGGACTGGTGGGCAGGCTTGTTTGTCTAGGCAAAGGCTAAGGAAGCTTTTATTCAAGTTAGTTCAAGTGCATGACAGACACAAGTTCAGGACAACGAATGTCATATCTCAAGGAAGCTACTCTGGCCATGAATTGTTATTACCTAAGTAAGCAGGAATTTAGTGAATTTCTGACAAAACTCAGAAGTTTTTTGTTTTAAAAAACAATAAAAGAAAAAAACCCATCCAGTCGCTCTTCCCTCCTCCATATCTAGGACTATTTCTCTCTACATAATCCTGTCCAAACTTATGAAAGAAAGAAGCCAGCATTCGTTACATAGAAATTCCTCTGTGGAAGACAGAAACTCAGAGAAGACCCGCCCTCTCTCTCCTGACCTCTGCATTCATCAGCTGTATCTCCTTAGTGGCTTCATTTTCTCCTTTATCTAATGAAGGGAGATAATTTTGAACTTCTCTTTCTTCTCATCCTTTTTCTACCTGCCACCCACCTTCACTTTCCAAAATAAGACTATACAATCCACTTCCTCTGAAGACTCCTGGTCTGAGAGCTAAACCTTCTGGGGAATCTTAAGAGACTTACTTCTTCAAGGAGTCTTTGGAGGGAAAGACTTCCTCACCCTTGTTTAGTCCCTCAGTCGTATCTGAGAGTCTGCAGCCTCATGGACTGTAGCCTGCCAGGCTCCTCTGTCTATGGGACTCTCCAGGCAAGAATAATGGAGTGGGTTGCCATTTCCTTCTCCAGGGGATCTTCCTGACCCAGGGATAGAACCCAGGTCTCCTGCACTGCAGGCGGATTCTTTACCACTGAGCCACTGCGGAAGCCCCCTTCACACTAACTGGATCTCAGAAGTCAAAAGAATCAGAGGATTCAAACTCAAGTGTGAGAAGACACTAGGTTGAGACAGTCTATGTAGGAATCTGATTTCTTCTCATGATAATTCATAGTAAAGATAGAGAAAAAAGCTATATCTAATAACTGGCATTATCTATTTAATTTTACAAACTGGAGAGGCTTTCAGGCTCCAAACTTTTCAAGGCACATCATTTTCTTGTCCTAACCCTACAGTTCTTCAATTTTCACAGAATCTGAGAATGTCCAGGAAAGGCCTAAGAGCTCAAAATCGAGTTTGGCTCCCACTTGCTCAGTTGCCACCCCACCCATGGGTATGTAAGATGAAACTCACACCTTGAGAAGAGTGTCACCTAGGGAGTTGGAGGAAAAATTAGAGCTTAGGTCTGGTTGTCCCTTTCCCCAAACCAGGGTTCTCTCTGCTACCTTATGGCGGGGCACATGATCAGCAGACTTGATCCACTGAAGGTTGACAGACATGTAACCATACAACAGAACCGTTTAATAGCTACTACTCCAAAAGGGAGCCATTTGGGGTTGGGTCCCTGTAGCTCTGACAGTAAGGAATCTGCCGGCAATGAAGGAGACCCGGGTTCGATCTCTGGGTAGGGAAGATCCCCTGGAGGAGGAAATGGCGACGCAATCCAGTATTCTTGCCTGGAGAAGCCCATGGACAGAGGAGCCTAGTGGGGCGACAGTCTGTGGGGTTGCAAAGAGTCGGACACGACTGAACGATTAACATTATACCACCCTGAGTCACAACTGGGGAGTGGGGAAGGCACTCACTGTTCAGATTCAGCAAGGAGTCGAAGACTTTGCACTGGATCTGCCCGGTGCTCTGCGACACGCAGGACATCCACAGCCCCTCATAGATGGCCTGGGCCGTCACGATGTTGTCACTAGCATAGGAGTAAACTTTCCACTGGGGCAGCGCCGTGCTGACGATGGAGCCGATCCAGCCCAGAAACGCCAGGATGAAGCCCAGCAGCTGCAACCCCGCGTTGGCCATGACTCGCTCGGGCGCCCGCGCTGGCTCAGGGGCAGCAGGTGCACAAGGCGGAGTTTGCAGGTGCGCACCCGGGACTCCCGGGCGTGACGGAGCCTAGCGGAAGAAGTTATTTCAGGGACTCCTGCTCCCTGCGCTGACGTCGGAGAAGCTCTGGGACCGGGTCCGGGTCCGGGTCCGGGTCTTGGTCGGCGCTGCGGTTCGGAGGCGAGAAGCTGAGGCTGCTCCCGAACCGCGACTGAGATGCAGACCCGCTGGGCGCCGCGATTTAAAGCAGCTCCGCCCCCGGCCTGACCCGGCCGCCGCGCAGCGCCCTCTGGCGGTTTCCGGGCGGGTTGCTGGAAAACGAGAGGGAGCGCGGGAGCCCGCGATAGGGCCCGAACTCTGGGGGGAAGGTCCTGCCAGCCAAGGAGGGACAACTCGAGGAGGATCAGGTACGCATAGTGTCCCGGTGCTGCTCGTTTCCTGTCTTTTCTCCTCTTGCCTTTTCCTCTGTGAGTCTTCCCAGGCTTTCCGTTCATTCAATCCACATTTATCCAAAAATGACTACGTATGTCTAAACACTAAAAGATGCCAAGATGAAAAATTAAGACCTCAAGGGACGCACAGTTTCATTTTCGACTTTTCTCCCGCTGATTAAAAGACATTTCTATGGCTCTCCACCCCTCTAACCTCCCTCACACACTTTCCTCCCTTTCCTTTCAGCCTCCTCCCCATTTCCCTTTCCTCCCAATGCCCTTTCTTCCCTTCGAAATCTCTTTTAGAATCATAAAAGAAATGTTGATATCTTATTTATTAGGAAACTGAGACTCAGAAAGGAAACGTGAGATCCGTAAGACCATACAGCAAGTTGATAGCATATGCAGTACTCTGGTTCTCAGCCCACTCTGCCCAACTACATCTCAGCTTGACCGAAATATATGTCCTTTGAGCTTCCCTGGTGGCACAGCGGTAAAAAAAAGTCTGCCTACCAATGCAGGAAAGGCAAGAGGCATGGGTTCAGTCCCTGGGTCTGGAAGATCCCCTGGAGAAGGAAATGGCAACTCACTCTGGCATTCTTGCTTGGAAAGTTGTATGGACAGAGAAGCTGAGTGGGTTACAATCTATGGGGTCTCAAGAAGTACCTCAGTGAGTAGGACTTGACTGAGCACACACACCCATCCTTATGGAAATACAGCCTACCCTCCCCTACGCCTACACTTGTACACACCCACACCCACACCCAGCCTACCTTCCACCATTCCTACACTTGAACACACACACACACATCATCATCATCATCACCCTCTTTCTCACAGCACTTTGTCTTAGAGCAGTGATTCATTCTCAGAGGGACCTGGCCTCCCAGACCCACTGCCCCTCCAAAGGGTGTTTCTCGGATGTTATTCATCAGAGGTGACAGCATCTAAAAAGTCCCCCCAAGTAGAAAGAGACCTGTCCTGGGATTAGAAGTCCAAGTTCTGGCTTTTGCAGTGTGACTGGCTGTGGCCAACACCTCAGATTTTAGCTTATTCAGCCTTTAGTTTTGCTCTGTGGGTCTCTAAAGCTTCCTTCTTTGTAGTTACTCAGAAGTGTACCTCAGATGCTGTGGTTTGGAATAATTAAAATGTTTTCCCAACCTCTTTGTGTGTGTGGTGCCAGTGTGGTGGGAGGAGAAGTTTTATGGTTTTAATAAAAACAGAAGCACCTCCCAGGCAGAAATAAACTTGCAAAAGGGAAAACAAGATATGTTTCAATATTTCCTATGGCAACTGCCAGTTTATAGTAAAGAGGGAGTTAAAAAAATTTTTTCATAGTGTGAATGAGAGGGGTGAAGAGAACTCTGCCACTTGGGGGAATGTTGGTGGTGCACGCTATGCATGTGTGAGGTGAGACAGAATATGAGAATCTCTGCACCTTCTGCTCAATTTTGCTGTGAGACTAAAACTACACTTTTAAAAAATATATAAAAAAGCAAAAAACCCCAAGCACCACCCCCCTCATTTCCACCTGGCTATCGTCAGATACCTTAGGAAGGTTTAAATCCAAAGGACAAGTCTGCATGGAGATTTAAGGACTAGCAATGAAGAGGGTAGACTTCCTTGGTGGCTTAGTAGTAAAGAATCCTCGTGCAATGTAGGAGATGCAGGTTTGATCCCTGGGTCAGGCAGATCCCCTGGAAAAGGAAATGGCAACCCATTACAGTATTCTTGCCTGGTAAGTCACATGGACAGAGGAGCTTGGTAGGCTACAGTCCATGGGGGTCTCAATGAATTGGACACAATTTAGCAACTAAACCACCGCCACCACCAATGAAAGGGGTAACGCATAAGCTAGATGAAGAGATTTAATTTGGGATAAGCAGGAATTAAGCAAGTGGTGTCCTTTCTTATCTGAAAGCCTCCTCAGACCCTGGGAAGGCTCTCAGGCTGCTCTGTAGGGCAGGACCACATCCAGGCTAAGTCCTCAGAGTCTGGGCCCACAGTTATTAATTCTTTCTATACCTAGATGAATGTTCTGTAGGGTCCTGTGAGAGATATCAATCACATTTGATTTATTTATGTGTTAAGGACTGTTAAGTTCAGGGGAGATTCTCAGACTTTGCTTACGACTACACCACCATCATGTGAATCAAATAGTCTTATCTTTTTGTTCCAGTCAATTCAGAATTAAGACTATTAAATTTTTGTCTTTGTTTTTTAGATTAGAGTAATAAAGACACGATTTTAATTCAGTGAGTGTATTTGTGCACAGGCCTTTTAATGTACATTAGGACCTGTTTTTATCAACCAACAGTTGTCAGGAATTAGAGGGATGAACTCAGTGGCCACTATGGCCCCATGTTTTTTGTTTTTTAGTCCAGGTCTGTGTGAGACTGATTACCTCATGCCCACAGCATATTTGTGAGGCTGTGGTTGATGCTGTTTACTCCACTGTGATCCATGCCATCTCTGGCATATCTAGTCCTGTCTAGTTTTTTGTCCTTCCCTCAGAGCAGATAGATGAGATAATGGCTCACCAGAAATCCATCAACTTAAAGAGGAAAAACAACTTACAGACATTGGTTTTTAAATATGAAGTATAAACAGAGGTTTATATATACCATCTCCTATGTGAGGTGACCATTCAGGTATGACCTAAATCAAATTGCTTATGACTATACAGTAGAAGTGAGAAATAGGTTTAAGGGACTAGATCTGATAGACAGAGTGCCTGATGAACTATGGACAGAGGTTCGTGACACTGTACAGGAGACAGGGAGCAAGACTATCCCCAAAAAAAGAAATGCAAAAAAGCAAAATGAGTGTCTGAGGAGGCCTTACAAATAGCTGTGAAAAGAAGGGAAGTGAAAAGAAAAGGAGAAAAGGAAAGATATACCCATTTGAAAACAGAGTTCCAAATAGCAAGAAGAGATAAGAAAGCCTTTCTCAGGGATCAGTGCAAAGAAATAGAGGAAAACAATAGAATGGGAAAGACTAGAGATCTCTTCAAGAAAATTAGAGTTCAGTTCAGTTCAGTTCAGGTTTCCCTGGTGACTCAGAGGGTAAAGCGTCTGCCTGCAATGCAGGAGACCTGGGTTTGATCCCTGGGTCGGTAAGATCCCCTGGAGAAGGAAATGGCAACCCACTCCAGTATTCTTGCCTGGAGAATCCCATG
>NW_011494866.1:1543166-1544024 GCF_000754665.1 Bison bison bison | reverse complement strand
TCCCTGACCCACTTGGGCTTCCCAGGTGGCACTGAGTTCAGTTCAGTTCAGTTCAGGTTTCCCTGGTGACTCAGAGGGTAAAGCGTCTGCCTGCAATGCAGGAGACCTGGGTTTGATCCCTGGGTCGGTAAGATCCCCTGGAGAAGGAAATGGCAACCCACTCCAGTATTCTTGCCTGGAGAATCCCATGGACGGAGGAGCCTGGTGGGCTACAGTCCACGGGGTCGCAAAGAGTCTGACACGACTGAACGACTTCACTTTCACTTTCACCTTTCAGTTCAGTTTAGTCATTCAGTCCTGTCCGACTCTTTGTGACCCCATGAATCGCAGCACGCCAGGCCTCCCTGTCCATCACCAATTCCTGGAGTTCACTCAGACTCACATCCATCGAGTCAGGGATGCCATCCAGCCATCTCATCCCCTTCTCCTCCTGACCCAATCCCTCCCAGCACCAGAGTCTTTTCCAGGGAGTCAACTCTTCATGAAGTGGCCAAAGTACTGGAGTTTCAGCTTTAGCATCATTCCTTCTAAAGAAATCCCAGGGCTGATCTCCTTCAGAATGGACTGGTTGGATCTCCTTGCAGTCCAAGGGACTCTCAAGAGTCTTCTCCAACACCACAGTTCAAAAGCATCAATTCTTCAGTGCTCAGCTTTCTTCACAGTCCAACTCTCACATCCATACATGACCACTGGAAAAATAATAGCCTTGACTGGACAGACCTTTGTTGGCAAAGTAATATCTCTGCTTTTCAATATGCTGTCTAGGTTGGTCATAACTTTTCTTCCAAGGAGTAAGCGTCTTTTAATTTCATGGCTGCAGTCACCATCTGCAGTGATTTTGGAGCCCCCCAAAACTGT
>NW_011494866.1:1542312-1542959 GCF_000754665.1 Bison bison bison | reverse complement strand
CCTCTTTCACTTTCATCAAGAGACTTTTTAGTTCCTCTTCACTTTCTGCCATAAGGGTGGTGTCATGTGCATATCTGAGGTTATTGATATTTCTCTCAGCAATCTTGATTCCAGCTTGTGCTTCTTCCAGCCCAGCTTTTCTCATGATGTACTCTGCATATGGTGACAGATATACAGCCTTGTGACAATATACAGCCTTGACGTACTCCTTTTCCTAATCGGAACCAGTCTGTTGTTCCATGTCCAGTGCTAACTGTTGCTTCCTGACCTGCATATAGGTTTCTCAAGAGGCAGGTCAGGTGGTCTGGTATTTCCATCTCTTTCAGAATTTTCCATAGTTTATTGTGATCCACACAGTCAAAGGCTTTGGCATACTCAATAAAACAGAAATAGATGTTTTTCTGGAACTCTCTTGCTTTTTCGATGATCCAGCAGATGTTGGCAATTTCATCTCTCATTCCTCTGCCTTTTCTAAAACCAGCTTGAACATCTGGAAGTTCACGGTTCACATATTGCTGAAGCCTGGCTTAGAGAATTTTGAGCATTACTTTACTAGCGTGTGAGATGAGTGCAATTGTGTGGTAGTTTGAGCATTCTTTGGCATTGCCTTTCTCTGGGAGTTGGAATGAAAACTGACTTTTTCCAGG
>NW_011494866.1:1541695-1542084 GCF_000754665.1 Bison bison bison | reverse complement strand
TGCTATTCTTTGGAACTCTGCATTCAGATGCTTATATCTTTCCTTTTCTCCTTTGCTTTTTGCTTCTCCTCCTTTCACAGCTATTTGTAAGGCCTCCTCAGACAACCATTTTGCTTTTCTGCACTTTTTTCCATGGGGATGGTCTTGATCCCTGTCTCCTGTACAATGTCATGAACCTCCATCCATAGTTCATCTGGCACTCTATCTATCAGATCTAGTCCCTTAAATCTATTTCTCACTTCCACTGTATAATCATAAGGGATTTGATTTAGGTCATACCTGAATGGTCTAGTGGTTTTCCCTACTTTCTTCAATTTAACTCTGGATTTGGCAATAAGGAGTTCATGATCTGAGCCACAGTCAGCTCCTGGTCTTGTTTTTGTTGACTG
>NW_011494866.1:1521052-1541595 GCF_000754665.1 Bison bison bison | reverse complement strand
AGTGGTTTTCCCTACTTTCTTCAATTTAACTCTGGATTTGGCAATAAGGAGTTCATGATCTGAGCCACAGTCAGCTCCTGGTCTTGTTTTTGTTGACTGTATAGAGCTTCTCCATCTTTGGCTGCAAAGAATATAATCAGTCTGATTTCAGTGTTGACCATCTGGTGATGTCCATGTGTAGAGTCTTCTCTTGTGTGGTTGGAAGAGGGTGTTTGCTATGACCAATGCCCTTTCTTGGCAAAACTCTATTAGTCTGTGCCCTGCTTCATTCTGTATTCCAAGGCCAAATTTGCCTGTTACTCCAGGTGTTTCTTGACTTCCTACTTTTGCATTCCCATCCCCTATAATTAAAAGGACATCTTTTTTGGGTGTTAGTTCTAAAAGGTCTTGTAGGTCTTCACAGCGGTACTGGTTGGGGCATAGACTTGGATTACTATGATATTGAATGGTTTGCCTTGGAAATGAACAGAGATCATTCTTTCATTTTTGAGATTGCATCCAAGTACTGCATTTTGGACTCTTTTGTTAACCACGATGGCTTCTCCATTTCTTCTGAGGGATTCCTGCCCACAGTAGTAGATATAATGGTCATCTGAGTTAAATTCACCCATTCCAGTCCATTTTAGTTCGCTGATTCCTAGAATGTCGACATTCACTCTTGCCATCTCGTGTTTGACCACTTCCAATTTGCCTTGATTCATGGACCTGACATTCCAGGTTCCTATGCAATATTGCTCTTTACAGCATCAGACCTTGCTTTTTATCACCAGTCACATCCACAGCTGGGTATTGTTTTTGCTTTGGCTCCATCACTTCATTCTTTCTGGAGTTATTTCTCTACTGATCTCCAGTAGCACCTACTGACCTGGGGAGTTCTTCTTTCAGTATCCTATCATTTTGCCTTTTATACTGTTCATGGGGTTCTCAAGGCAAGAATACTGAAGAGGTTTGCCATTCCCTTCTCCAGTGGACCACATTCTGTCAGCCCTCTCCAACATGACTCGCCCGTCTTAGGTGGCCCCACAGCATGGCTTAGTTTCATTGAGTTAGACAAGGCTGTGGTCCTGGTGTGATTATATTGACTAGTTTTCTGTGATTATGGTTTCAGTGTGTCTGCACTCTGATGCCCTCTTGCAACACCTACTGTCTTACTTGAGTAAATTAGAGATACCAAGGGAATATTTCATGCAAAGATGGGCTCAATATAGGACAGAAATGGTAGGGACCTAACAGAAGCAGAAGATATTAATAAGAGGTGGCAGTAATACACAGAACTGTACAAAAAAGACCTTCACGACCCAGATAATCACAATGGTGTGATTACTCACCTAGAGCCACACATCCTGGAATGCAAAGTCAATTGGGCCTTAGAAAGCATCACTACAAACAAAGCTAGTGGAGGTGAGGGAATTCCAGTTGAGCTATTCCAAATCCTGAAAGATGATGCTGTGAAAGTGCTGCAGTCAATATGCCAGCAAATTTGGGAAACTCAGCAGTGGCCACAGGCCTGGAAAAGGTCAGTTTTCATTCCAATCCCAAAGAAAGGCAATGCCAAAGAATGCTCAAACTACCACACAATTGCACTCATCTCACACGCTAGTAAAGTAATGCTCAAAATTCTCTAAGCCAGGCTTCAGCAATATGTGAACCGTGAACTTCCAGATGTTCAAGCTGGTTTTAGAAAAGGCAGAGGAACGAGAGATGAAATTGCCAACATCCGCTGGATCATTGAAAAAGCAAGAGAGTTCCAGAAAAGGATCTATTTCTGTTTTATTGAGTATGCCAAAGCCTTTGACTGTGTGCATCACGATAAACTGTGGAAAATTCTTCAAGAGATGGGAATACCAGACCACCTGATCTGCCTCTTGAGAAACCTATATGCAGGTCAGGAAGCAACAGTTAGCACTGGACATGACACAACAGACTGGTTCCGAATAGGAAAAGGAGTACGTCAAGGCTGTATATTGTCACCCTGCTTATTTCACTTATATGCAGAGTACATCATGAGAAAAGCTGGGCTTGTGGAAGCACAAGCTGGAATCAAGATTGCCGGGAGAAATATCAGTAATCTCAGATAGGCAGATGACACCACCCTTATGGCAGAAAGTGAAGAAGAACTAAAGAGTCTCTTGATGAAAGTGAAAGAGGAGAGTGAAGAAGTTGACTGAAAGCTCAACATTCAGAAAATGAAGATCACGGCATCTGGTCCCATCACTTCATGGGAAATAGATGGGGAAACAGTGGAAACAGTGTCAGATTTTATTTTTTGTGGCCCCAAAATCATTGCAGATTGTGATTGCAGCCATGTAATTAAAAGACACTTACTCCTTGGAAGGAAAGTTATGACCAACCTAGACAGCACATTAAAAAGCAGAGACATTACTTTGCTGACAAAGGTCCATCTAGTCAAGGCTATTATTTTTCCAGTGGTCATGTATGGATGTGAGAGTTGGACTATAAAGAAAGCTGAGTGCAGAAGAATTGATGTTTTTCAACTGTGGTGTTGGAGAATACTCTTGAGAGTCCCTTGGACTGCAAGGAGATCCAACCAGTCCATCCTAAAGGAGATCAGTCCTGGGTGCTCATTGGAAGGACTGATGTTGAAGTTGAAACTCCAGTACTTTGGCCACCTGATGCGAAGAACTGACTCATTTGAGAAGACCCTGATATTGGGAAAGATTGAGGGCAGGAAGAGAAGGGGACGACAGAGGATGAGATGGTTGGATGGCATCACCAACTCGATGGACATTGTTTTGGGTGGAGTCCAGGAGTTGGTGATGGACAGGGAAGCCTGGCGTGCTGCGGTTCATGGGGTCACAAAGAGTTGGACACGACTGAGCAACTGAACTGAACTGATGTGTGGTGAAGGAGACATAGGGATTTCAGATCACGTTCCCAGGACTGGATTCAGTAAATGCTGGGGTTCCAGACTGTACACTTTGACTCTAAAGCTCGCACCTTTAAACACTGTCCTACAGGAGTTCCCTTGTCAATTAAATCAAATAAGGGTCCTTGGCTTTTAGGGATTAGGCATCATTATCATGTGTTTTTCTCCACACTATGACTGACTTCCTGCTTCTTCCTGTCTCTTCTTAATCTCTGCTGCTGCCCACTAAGATTCTGCACTTTGGGGATCTGGAAGCATGTGGGTAGAGTGTTGCTGTCAAGGAGGGAGATATGAGTGAAAACAGCCAGTAGTCCATATGTGACTAATACATGAGCTCAACCATGATCCTGAGAAGAGGAATTAGTACAAGACATACACAGAGAGACGGAAGGAAAGCTGAGACTATGGGTGAGAGAAGAGACAAAGAAACACAATCCCAAGAGGCGGCATCCCCGAAATGGTGAATGATGAGAAATGCAAAAGTTGTTGCAAGGTAATGGTTTCACTTAGGGACAATGTGTGTTACTATTGACTTTTCAGGGCATCTCAGATCATAAAAGCAAAGTGGATGAACATATTTCTAAGTAAACAATTGACTTTAGAATTATTTAGCACTCACGAGAAAAATCAGAGCACAATTGTGAAAGTTTAACATGCATTCTAGTATTAGAACATGAAGATTACCAATACTAAGAACATTGGTGCTTTCCTGTCATAACCACTACTTAAAACAGTCCTTTGAATCCCCTTGGGGTTTTAGAGGAGGTAGCAAGGTGTATGGTTTAGAACACAAACATTTGAATCCTAGTTCTATCACTTAGGAGCAGAATAACTTCAGAAAATTTATGCAACGTGTTTCAGCATTAGATTTTTCCTCTTTCAAATGAAGAAGTAAAACTTTACTTTATTGTGTTGTGATGTTAGGTAAGCTAATATGTGTACATTACTTCTGACAGTAGTTAGTACATAGTAGGTGAACTCTGGGAGTTGGTGATGGATAGGGAGGCCTGGCATGCTGCAATTTCATGGGGTCGCAAAGAGTCGGACACGACTGAGCGACTGAACTGAACTGAACTGAAGTGCATGGAATGATGGTTATTATATCAAGTAGAACA
Source organism: Bison bison bison (assembly GCF_000754665.1). NCBI lineage: Eukaryota > Metazoa > Chordata > Mammalia > Artiodactyla > Bovidae > Bison > Bison bison. The sequence goes on along the minus strand of NW_011494866.1, from coordinate 1,537,593 downwards.
GATATATTTATTAACCCAGCCACTTATAAATGATACATTTGTTCAGAAAGACTCTTTTTCTTGCCTTCATTCTATTAGAATCTCAATGTCATTCATAGTTGAATCACGGTGACAGGATATGAACTGTTTCTAGCAGGCAGATATAATTTTATGTTCAGAAGTTGAAAAGGCAACAATGAGAGGGGTGGGGGTTTTAGTTGAGATGTCTAAGCTCCGTCTCGTGGCCCTGGACAGTTTCCACCTCCGAGTCCTTGGCAAGTGTCCTTGACAAGTACTAAAGGCCAAGGGGCTTTTTCTACAATGGGGTGAGCCAGGAGCAGAGGGAGGATGGAGTCATGGTACCAAATGACTGCAGATCAGCATAGTTCTTCAAGTATTATGTGGGAAAATCCTTAGTTTGTGAGTTGTAACAAGTCTTTGTCTTGTTACGCGGACTTAAGTTTATTTCTTAGGTCCCCCCATAAGCTCCCAGCCTCAAAGATCTATCTCCTTAGAGAAAAAAAGAGGGAGAGAGAAAAAAAGATGGAATTCTGCTATAAAATTGATTCTTTGAATCATAAAAACTTACTTTGAAGCAAGTTGGTGAAGGACTGTTCACTTACTTTATTTGTTTGTGTTCTTCCCCTAAATGGGGAAGGTTTCCTTTTAAACATCAAGGATGTTAGAAATAACCCCCTAGTTTGATAATCAATAATCAAGATCAAATTGTGATATTTTACTTTAAATCTCCTTAATGTAACACTAACTGTAAAAGGCAACATTCTCCAGAGAAACAGAATCAATAGGAAATATAGATATAGGTAGATAGATCATCCTTATATTGAACATAATGTTTGACAAGTTATAACATGCTCATGTGTGTTGACTTGTATCTGACTCTTTGTTACCCCATGGACTATGGCCCATCAGGCTCTTCTGTCTATGGAATTTTTCAGTCAAGAATACTGGAGTGGGTTGCCTTTTCCTTCTCCAGGGGGCAGATCTTCCTGATCCAAGGATTGAAGCTGTGTCTCTTGTGTCTCCTGCATTGGCAGGTGGATTCTTCACCAACTGTTCTAACTTGGAAGCAGTAAGATATTAATAATATCTTATATATATTATAATATTATATGTATATATATAGAGAGAAGGATAGATGTATTTCAAATAATTATTTATTTATCCTTTATTCACTCTAATTATTCTTTATTTTAGAGTTGACTCATGAAACTATGAAAGCTGCCAAGACCAAAATTTGTAGAGTTAGGCCAGCAAACTGGAGACTCAGATAAAAGTTGATGTTGAATTCTTGAATTCTGCAGTCTTGAGGATTCCTTTTTTATCCCCTGAAAAATTAGTTGTGTTCTGAAGGCTTTCAACTGATTAGATGAGGCCTGCCCACATTATGGAGAGAAATCTGCTTTACTCAAAGTTTAGTGATTTAAACGTTCAGTTCAGCTCAGTCGTTTCTAAAAAGGAGCTCCCCTGGTAGCTCAGCTGGTAAAGAATCTGCCTGCAATGCAGGAAATCCCAGTTCAATCCCTGGGTTGGGAAGATCCCCTGTAGAAGGGATAGGCTACCCACTCCAATATTCTTGGGTTTCCCTGGTGGCTCAGACAGTAAAGAATCTGCCTGTAATGTGGGAGACCTGGATTCAATCCCTGAGTTGGGAAGATCCCCTGGAGATGGGAATGACTACCCACTCCAATATTGTGGCCTGGAGAATTCCATGGACAGAGGAGCCTGGCACGCTACAGCCCATGGGTTCTCAAAGAGTCAGAACATGACTGAATGACTTGCACATCTTTAAAAAATACCTTAACATCAACATCTATACTGGTGCTTGACCAAACAACTGGCTACTACAGCCTAGCCATGTAGAGACATAAGATTAATCATCACACTAAATAATACTAATTTATTTGGATCCTAAGAGCTTTATTTGTATAAACTCACTTAGTACTCAAAAAAGCCAGTAAGTTAAGTTTTGGTCACAACAGATAAGGAAACTGAGGCCCAGATAAGCAAAGTATTAATAGTTTGCCCCAAGTTACACAGCTGGTAAGGGCAGAATTGGCATCCAGACTCAGTAGATCTGGCTTCTGAGGCAGAGGGCTTAGGCGGTGGCCTGCTCTAACCTGAAGCACATGTTTATATTTATCTCCTTTGTGACTCTTCCAACCACCCATACAGGAACATCCACAGACTGAGCCCTCAACAAGTCTCCAAGTCAAAGTCATATCAGAGTGAATAGCAGGTGCTCAGAAAGTGTTGGATAATTAAGTAAATGAATGAACAGATGAATAGACTGAAGGAGGAAGGATCTGTAATCTTGACGATTAGGGATCTGAAACATTACCATGCAATGGTGAGTAAAATCAGTTTTGACTCTCGAAGAGATCCAGATTTTTTGTGGTGTTGGTTGGAGATCAAAACAAAAAGAAATTGCAATGTGATAAAGACTGTAATTTTTAATACCTTGGTCTTTGGGATAAGACTAAATTGATGTGAGACTGCTTTCTTTCTTCATTAGACATAATACTAGATAAGTTAGTTTGTCTCTCCATGCTTATTCTTTGCCATATGTAAAATAAAATAAATAGAGGTAAAGCAGAGAGTTGTGGAAAGGAAATACATTGATTGAGATTGTGTCTATTGTATGCTGAGCCCTGTACCCAGAACATGGACAACATTTAATCAATGACAGCTATATCGTAAGAACCTTGGTGAGTGTCCCAAGGCCAAAGACTAGAGAGTGTTAGGCTGATTTTATCAGGCTGAACTAAATATTTGAACTAAATTCCCAAGAATTTATACCAAAATGTAGAGCAGAGTTACAGACTGGTGAGCAGCATTTCAGATTTGGCCTGAAACAAAAGTTTCAGATTTTTTGTTTGAAGTGCCCAGGAGTTTTCCAAAAATTAAATTCATTTTACCTTTGAGAAATTAGAAGATTCCTCTTTAAAAAATCTAGAGTCTGATCAAAAAGAGATGGCCATACTGCATAGCTCTAGATAGGCTCTCTGGTTTCCTATTTCTCCACAATGTCTGCTGTTCTTTCTTCATTCATTTATGTGACTTCTCTGGATACTGTAGGCTCTTGATGCCAGTGTGCACATAGGAAGTACCCGTAGTAAGTAGCTAAATTGATAGGACCTGTACGCTATGCTAAGGAATGTGGGGTTTATCATATCCTAGGCAATCAGAAGCAGTCACAGAATTTTAAGCATGGACTTGAGCAGATTTGTATTTTAGACAGATTTTTCTGGGCTGCAGGAGCCAGAGATAGAAATCAGTTAATGAAAGGCTGTGGAAATAGTGCAAGAATAGGTTGGTGAGAGAGTTTGGTCAGTGTCAAAAACAGCAACTTGGAAGGCAGAAAGTAGTGTGTACCTGCCAGTGATGAGTTGAAATGCCTCTTGTATGCCTTTATGAGATTTAAAATGTTTATGCTGAGCCAAGAGTGATAATTTTTGAAAATGCTGGATGGTTTTGTCCATCAACACAGGACAGAAATATTATACATGTCCTTGCATTCAGTGGGAAACAGAACTCTGATTTCCTCTCTAAGTTTTAATCATTTCAAAGATGGAGGAGAAGCTGGACATTTTGGATTGACACAGAATAAGTCTTTACTATGGCTCCTTCCTAAGAGATTATATTATGCATGACTGTAAACTGTAAATTGCAACTCTGCTTGTTGTAGAGGAATAGGATTTGGGAAAGGGAGAATTGATGAGGAAGAATGGGTATTAATGATTACTTCCAATGAATATATAGATGTGAATGATTAATTTTACTTGGGATTTTTTGGGTTTTTTTTCTTGAGGACGATAGAAAGACATGACAAGGTTTTAAGTAGGAGCAAGATCTGGTCAAGTTTGTTTGATAATGTTTTTAACAATGTTACTCTGAAGAGTAAGGGATGGATGATGGAGGGGAATTGCGGGTAGGATACTGCAGTACATTCCAGTTCAAAGAATGTGACTGTGATGTGGATAAATGCTGGAGGCCAGGACTTGGAGGATCCAAATTAAATGGGAATAACTCATTGAAAAAAGTATGATGGGATTAGTTCATTGGTATGCTTACACCAGTTAGCTATCAAATTAAGGGAGAAATTGAAATATTGTAGTGAAGAAATTTCAACTCCCCCCTCCCACCCTCTTAATCGTATGTACTCAGTTCAGTTCAGTTCAGCTGCTCAGTCCTGTCTGACTCTTGGTGACTCCATGGACTGCAGTATGCCAGGCTTCCCTGTTCATCACCAAATCCCGGAGCTTGCTCAAACTCATGTCCATCAAGTATGTAATGCCATCCAACCATCTCATCCTCTGTCATCCCCTTCGCCTCCTGCCCTCAATCTTTTCCAGCATCAGGGTCTTTTGTATTGGAGTTTCAGCTTGAGCATCAGTCCTTCCAATGAATACTCAGGACTGACTTCCTTTAGGATTGACTGGGTGGATCTCCTTACAGTCCAAGCGACTCTTCGAGTCTTCTCTAACACCACAGTTCAAAAGCATCAGTTCTTCAGCACTCAGCTTTCTTTCTTTTTTTTTTTTGAAGTTTCTAGTCTTTTTTTTATTTATTTTTTTTAAACTTTACAAAATTGTATTGGTTTTGCCATATATCAAAATGAATCTGCCACAGGTATACATGTGTTCCCCATCCTGAACCCTCCTCCCTCCTCCCTCCCCATACCATCCCTCTGGGTCGTCCCAGTGCACTAGCCCCAAGCATCCAGTATCGTGCATCGAACCTGGACTGGCAACTCGTTTCATACATGATATTATACATGTTTCAATGCCTCTCACATCCACACATGACTACTGGAAAAACCATAGCTTTGACTAGCCAGATCTTTGTTGGCAGAGTAATGTCTCTGCTTTTTAATATGCTGTCTAGGTTGGTCATAGCTTTTCTTCCAAGGAGCAAGCGTCTTTTAATTTCATGGCTGCAGTCACTATCTGCAGTGGTTTTGGAGCCCCTAAAAATAAAGTCTCTCACTGTTTCCATTGTTTCCCCATCTGTTTGCCATGAAGTGATGGGACCGGATGCCATGATCTTCGTTTTCCGAATGTTGAGCTTTAAGCCAAGTTTTTCACTCTCCTCTTTCACTTTCATCAAGAGGCTCTTTAGTTCCTCTTCACTTTCTGCCATAAGGGTGGTGTCATCTGCATATCTGAGGTTATTGATATTTCTCTCGGCAGTCTTGATTCCAGCTAGTGCTTCATCCAGGCCAGCATTTCTCATGATGTACTCTGCTTATAAGTTAAATAAGTAGGGTGACAATATATAGCCTTGATGTACCCCTTTCCCGATTTGGAACCAGTCTGTTGTTCCATGTCCATTTCTAACTGTTGTTTCTTGACCTGCATACAGATTTGTCAGAAGGCAAATCAGGTGGTCTGGTATTCCCATTTCTTGAAGAATTTTCCACAGTTTATTGTGATCCACACAGTCAAAGGCTGTGGCTTAGTCAATAAAGCAGAAGTAGATGCATTTCTGGAACTCTCTTGCTTTTTCAATAATCCAATGGATGTTGGCAATTTAATCTCTGGTTCTTCTGCCTTTTCTAAATCCAGCTTGAACATCTGGAAGTTCACGGTTCACATACCGTTGAAGCCTGGCTTAGAGAATTTTAAGCATTACTTTGCTAGTGTGTGAGATGAGTGCAATTGTGAGGTAGTTTGAGTATTCTTTGGCATTGCTTTTCTTTGGGATTGGAATGTAAACAGATCTTTTCCAGTCCTGTGGCCATTACTGAGTTTTCCAAGTTTGCTGATATATTGAGTGCAGCACTTTCACAGAATCATCTTTTAGGATTTGAAATAGCTCACCTGGAATTCCATCACCTCCACTAGCTTTTTTTGTAGTGATACTTCCTAAGGCCCACTTGACTTCACATCCCAGGATGTCTGGCTCTTGGTGAGTGATCACACCATCATGGCTATCTGGGTAATGAAGATCTTTTTTTTATAGTTTTTCTATGTATTCTTGCCACCTCTTCTTAATATCTTCTGCTTCTGTTAGATGCATACCATTTCTGTCCTCTATTGAGCCCATCTTTGCATGAAATGTTCCTTTGGTATTTCTAATTTTCTTGAAGAAAGCTCTAGTCTTTCCCATTCTGTTGTTTTCCTCTGTTTCTTTGCGTTGATCACTGAGGAAGCTCTCCTTGCTATTCTTTGGAACTCTTCATTCAAATGAGTATATCTTTCTTTTTTTCCTTTGCCTTTTGCTTCTATTCTTTGCTCAGCTATTTGTAAGGCCTCCCCAGACAACCATTTTGCCTTTCTGGATTTCTTTTTCTTGGGGATGATCTTGATCACTTTCTCCTGTGCAATGTCACGAACCTGCATCCATAGTTCTTCAGGCACTCTGTCTTTCAGATCTAATCCTTTGAATCTATTTCTCACTTCCACTGTATAATTGTAAGGAATTGGATTTAGGTCATACCTAAATTAGGTCTGGAGGTTTTCACTACTTTCTGCAATCTAAGTCTGAATTTTGCAATATGGAGTTCATGATTTGAGCTGCAGTCAGCTCCCAGTCTTGTTTTTGATGACTGTATAGAGCATCTCCATCTTTGGCTGCAAATAATATAATCAATCTGATTTCAGAATTGGCCATTTGGTGATGTCCATGTGTAGAGTCTTCTCTTGTGTTGTTTTAAGAGGGTGTTTTCTATGACCAGTGTGTTCTCTTGGCAAAACTCTGTGTCTTTGCACTAACATATTAGATGCACCAACATATCAGATATATGATATACATATAATATAGTGCATAATCATATCCACTAGCTGTAAATATTTTCCAATTCAAAAATAAGATGCCTAACATTTACTGAGTCCTAAGTGTGTGTCCTCTACTTGAGACTTTTAAAAAATTAATTAATTTATTTGACTGTGTGGGTCTTCAATTTTTGTTGGGGCATGTGGTATCTTTAATTGTAGCATGTGGGATCTTATTACCTGACTAGGGATTAAACTAGGGCCCCCTGCTTTGGGAGTGATAAATCTTAGCTACTAGATCACCAGGGAAGTCCCTGCCTGCGACTTTTAGAAGCATAAATTTGAATTATCTCCATTCTGTTGAAAAAATATTATCTCATTATCCACTGTTTTTTCAAGGTATAAACTAACTAGCTATTAAATTATTAGATTAACTGCTCTATTTTATAATACTAGCACACTAATTATGATTTGCCTTCTAACACAGCTCAGTGATGCTGTGTCCTGTGAAGTGGTTGAAGTCAATCTGACCACAATGGCTGACAGCAGTGGTTGTATCTCCAGATTTCCTTCATTCCAGTCCTGGCTTTGCTGGTTGCTATCTGTATAACATAGGCAAGTTAGCTATTATCCTTTAGATGCCTCATGTCTTTATCTTCAAAATACAAATATTAGTATTACCATCATCATTGAGTAAAGAGAAGGGTGTTAGAAAAGGGTCTGGCACATATTGACTGCTTATAAGTCTTTTCTTTTATAATAGTTGGTATTAGAGGAAGATGGTGGGAATCTGAATCAGCACTAAACAGTGAGAATAGAGAGGGGAGGTGAGAAATTCTGCAATGGAAGAAGCTGTCTTATTGTGCTATGAAATGAAGTTTAAGTGCATACTTGCAATTCTATAACCCACTGAAAAATAATCAAAACTAACTGAAATTAATTTTCCAAAGGCATGTGTGTATATACTTTTGCCTTCAAATTAAAAACTTAACTCTCAAAATAAAATCTGCTGCTGTTTCAGTCCCCCCTCCCATCCCTTTTTTCTTCCACCTGTGAAAGCCTTAGAAAAGACTACTTATTCTATGAAAGTTGCACAGGGTAGAGGTTAAACCAGGTGGAACCAAACTCAGTGAGTAAACAGGAGAAATACAAAGAGGACAAAGAACAGGACATTGCAAAAGTCTGACAGTTGGGAGTGAATTTTAACTGATTTTCTGTTACTCTGCCCTGTACTATCAGACAGCTGTGTGGGGTCAAGGCCACACTGGGTATGTGCAGATTGCTGGTTGGATACCCTTGACCTTGTTGCTGGCAAAGGCCAAGCCTGCTGGAATTCGGCTGGAAAAAGTTACCTTCCCTGTAGTAACTGTCTTCCTCTACACTAACCCTCCTTGGTTTTAATAGTGGTTGCCACCACATTCACACGAACTTCATTAAATATTTACCGAGTACATAATCTACTAAACATGACTTTCGTACTCAGAGCAGGCAAAGACTTGTTTCTGACTTGCTACCTTATTATTTTGTGAGAATTGTCTTTGAGTCCCTTGGCAGGAAAGAGGAGAAACATTAATTATAAACCAGACAGTAACCATAATGTTCAATTTATTAGCCACACCTGGCTATTTAAATTATAATTTAAATTAAATTTAAAAATTTAGTTTCTCTGGTGTATGTTTCAAGATCTCAGTATAGTGAAAGGCTACATACTGGACAGTACAAATGTGGACTATCCCATTATCTCAGATTCTTCTACCATTTAACACTGTACTAGAATGCTGATCACTCTTCTACAACTGATTTGACCAAATGCACAACTTCTACATTTAAGAATGTTCTTTTTATATTCCTCCTAAAAATTCGTATATTCATTTTCTATGGATACTGTAACAAATTACCACTAATGTAATTATATGTTTATTGTCTTTCAGTCCTGTGGTTCGGGAGACTGTAATGGGTCTCTCTGGGCTAAAATGAAAATGTCTCCAGGGCTTCCTACCGCTCTAGAGGCTCTGTTCCTTTTTGCAGATTTTCCATGCCACCTGCATTCCTTGGCTCTGGCTCTTTTCTTCCATCTTCAGAGTGAGCAACTCTGAGCTAGTCCTTTTCTCACTGCTAACTCTCTTCTTCTCCCTTTTTTTTTTGCCTCTCTCTTGCACTTATAAAAGACCTTTGCGATAACATTGGTCTCATTCGGATAATCCAAAATAATGTCCTCCACTCAAGGTGAGTTGATTAGCAACCTTGATTCCCTCTACAACCTTAATTCTTCTCCTTTTGCCATGAAATATGACATATTCAGGTTTGAGGAATTAAGGTTCAGATATCTTTGGGAAGGGCTCTTATTCTACCCACCTTAATGAGTTTTTATGAAGCACAGTGATTCTCCTTGAAGGGAGAGGCAACGTAAATATATTATAGACAATTATTCATGTGGTTCTGATTTAACAAAAATTCTAATTACCTATAATGAAATAATTAAATGATAGTTAATTATAAGAAAAATAAGACATTAATAAATATTATGTGCAGCAGGCACTAAGATTCTAAGAGCTTACATATATGCACTCATAAAGGGATGGGTGAATAGAGACATTAATAGTGTCTTAATAGTAGTGTGGGATAAATGGAGACTCAGAGAATATTAATCAGGAAAACAGAATTCTCTTCCTAGCATAGTCACCTATTCACTTGTGCAGTTTCTCTAGATTTAAATTGTTGACACAGATAAAAGTAGAAAACCAGATAAATCTATCCTATGGTTCTTTCCAACTCTTAAAATTTTCCTTTATATTTTAAGGTAGAAGAAGTCATAACATTGGGGAAAAAAAAATGGACAATATTGAGCAATGCAGAACTGCCCCACATAACTTCAAAATAAAAGAGTAAGTACAGGGAAACTAAACAGAGGTGATTTAATTATAGAAAATACAGCATGGTTTATTTTTGTTTCTGATAAGATATAGAATGATTGAAGAGGTAAAGAAATTGGATAAAAATAATCAAACTGAGCCTGGGAACTGTGGGTGCATACTCATTGCTTTACTAAGAATCAAGATAAGAAGGAGGAACACCAAAAGAACACTCTTGTCTTTCCAGTTAGTTTAGACTGGCATTATTAATTAGTCTGAAACGTGTTTAAATACCTTTTCATCTTCTTGCTTTATTTTAATTAGGTGCTTAGAGAAACAGATGACTGTTTTGCCATTAGAAGAGCTACAATCTTGTCAAAAGCTATTAGACTTTATGCAAATAAACCTTTGCTCTCAACAAAGTTCATAAACAACTGAGACTCTGTGCTGTAGCATTCACACATGTGGTATGCAGCAGCTCACTGAAAGATGACCCCAAAGAATAACATAAAGGCTATTTCTGTAAGAGAAGCTTTTTGAATTAAATAAACCTTGAATTCGTAAAGCCACAACCTTCAGATCAAGGTGTTTAAAAGCTATTGTATCTAAAGGCTGTTATTCTAGAGATTAATCAGATACTGAGAAATCTTTGTGCCAATAATACTCTAAATATATTAACAAAGTAGCAGTATTGAGGGCATTAAATGCATTAACTTAAATGTTGTTTCATTGCCAAGTTGTGTCTGACTTTTTGTGACCCCATGGACTGTAGCACGCCAGGCCTCCCAGTCCCTCACCATCTCCCCGAGTTTTCCCCAGTTTATGATCATTGAATCAGTAATGCCATCCAACCACCTCATCCTCTGTCACCTACTTCTTCTGCCTTCTAACTTAAATGTATCCTTACTCCAAAACTATAGTTGATATTACATATACCATAAATTGGGAAAGTTCTCTGATTGGAATTGAAAACCAACAGATAAAACTATCCTAAGTCTATCTCTTTTTCTCCTTTGCCTTTTGCATCTCTTCTTTTCACAGCTATTTGTAAGGTGTCCTCAGACAACCATTTTGCCTTTTTGCATTACTTTTTCTTGGGGATCGTCTTCATCACTTCCTCCTGTACAATGTCATGAACCTCTGCCCATAGTTCTTAAGGAACTCTGTCTATCAGATCTAATCCTTTGATTCTATTTGTTACTTCCACTGTCTAACCATAGGGATTTGATTTAGGTCATACCTGAATGGTCTAGTGGTTTTCTATACTTTTCTTCTATTTAAGTCTGAATTTGGTGATAAGGAGTTCATGATCTGAGCTGCAGTCAGCTCCTGGTCTTGTTTTTGCTGACTATATAGAGCTTCTCCATCTTTGGCTACAAAGAATATAATCAATCTGATTTTGGTGTCGACCATCTGGTGATGTGCATGTGTAGAATTTTCTCTTGTGTGTTGAAAGACGGTGTTTTCTATGACCAGTGCATTCTCTTGGCAAAACTCTATTTTCCTTTGCCCTGCTTCATTCTGTACTCCAAGGCCAAGTTTGCCTGTTACTCCAGGCATTTCTTGACTCCCTACTTTTGCATTCCAGTCCCCTATAATGAAAAGGACATCTTTTTTGGGTGTTAGTTCTAAAAGGTCTCATAGGTCTTCATAGAACCATTCAACTTCAGCTTCTTCAGCATTACTGATCAGGGCATAGACTTGGATTACTATTATATTGAATGGTTTGCCTTGGAAACGAACAGAGATAATTCTGTCGTTTTTTGAGATAGCATCCAAGTACTGCATTTTGGACTCTTTTGTTGACTATAATGGCTAGTCCATTTTTTCTAAGGGATTCTTGCCCATATATAGTAGTAGATATAATGGTCATTTGAGTTAAACTCACTCATTCCAATCCATTTTAGTTCCCTGATTCCTAAAATGTCAATGTTTACTCTTGCCATCTGCTGTTTGACCACTTCCAATCTGCCTTGATTCATGGACCTAACATTCCAGGTTCCTATGTAGTATTGGTCTTTACAGCATGGGACTTTACTTCCATTACTAGTCACAACCACAACTGGATGTTGTTGTTGTTTTGGCTCCATCTCTTCATTCTTTCTGGAGTTATTTCTCCACTGATCTCCAGTAACATATTAGGCACCTATTGACCTGGGGAGTTCATCTTTCAGTGTCATATTTTTTTGCCTTTTCATACTGTCCATGGGGTTCTCAAGGCAAGAATACTGAAGTGGTTTTCCATTCCCTTCTCCAGTGGACCACGTTTTGTCAGAACTCTCCACCATGACCCATCCGTCTTGAGTGGCCCTACATGGCATGGCTCATAGTTTCATTGAGTTAGACAAGGCTGTGGTCCACGTGATCATGGCATCTGGTCCCATCACTTCATAGCAAATAGATGGGGAAGCAATGGAAACAGTGTGAGACTTTATTTTTGGGGGCTCCAAAATCACCTCAGATGGTTACTACAGCCATGAAATTAAAAGACACTTGCTACTTGGAAGAAAAGTTAGGACCAACCTAGACAGCATATTAAAAAGCAGAGACATTACTTTGCCAACAAAGGTCCATATAGTCAAAGCTATGTATTTTCCAGTAGTCATGTATGGATGTGAGAGTTGGACTATGAAGAAAGCTGAGTGCTGAAGAATTGATGCAGCTCCCATGGACTGAAGCGTGCCAGGCCTCCCTGTCCTTCACCATTGCCCAGCGCTTGCTCAGACTCATGTCCATTGGGTCAGTGATGCCATCCTATCATCTTGTCCTCTGTCGTCCCCTTCTCCTGCCTTGAACCCTTCCCAGCATCAGGATCTTCTCTAAGGAGCCGGCTCTTGCTGGTACCCAAATTCATCTTGTTTGTCAGAATGGTACAGTCATAGTCATCACCCAGATGCTGCAGGTGTTGATTTCTGACAACTTATATTTTAGCTGTAATGGGGAGGGCCTTTGGGCTTCCCATGTGGTGCAGTGGTAAAGAATCTGCCTGCTAGTACGGGAGATGTGGGTTTGACCTTGGTCAGGAAGATCTCCTAGAATAGGAAATGGCATCCCACTCTATTATTTGGAAAAATTCTTGGAAAGAGGACCATGGTGGGCTACAGTCCATGGGATTGCAAAGTGTCGGCCACTACTGAGGATGCATATATGAGCATGAGCAAGGAAAGGAGAGCCTTTAGCTAGTAAGCACTGCCTAGAAAGTTATGCAACCCTCCATTTTAGCAGTGTTCAGTAGTCAGTGGTTGACTAATATAAGGGTATAATAGCTCAACACCCTTGGATATAAGCAGTGAAACCTCTGTAAACAGTTGCGACTCCAGAGCTCTTCATGAGTTCAGGTTGAGGATTAATTTCTCCTGAAGCCACATCTTTGTCTAGCTTCTTCTCTTGCCCTATCCTCTTTCCCTCCCCTCTTTAAATGTTGACCTCGAGAGCACTCTAAATAAATCACTTGCTGAAGATTCTCTGCCTAAGACTCTGGTTCTAGGGAACCCGTTTTAAGATAACTTATGTCAGAAATGGTCCTGTCAAGCAAATTCTAAAGATGTAATTTTGGAGCTGGATCATAAACCAACTGGATGGCAATGAAGACCCTGTCCCTAATGATAAATGGTGACTTGATAGTTCCTTGGATATTGTAGCAGTACAGTTGTCAAGATGATGGAGATGTGCTAGCTTTTACAGGGTCATTGGCATTCAAAACATATAGGAAAAATAGTAAAATTAAGGAATATGGAATTGGGTGGCTACTGGTGAATGTCTGCTGGTACAGTAAGGAGACAAAATAATTAATCATCTATTTAAAGATAAGTGTGAAAGTGAAAGGTCCTCCTTGGCAGTCTTTAAAGAGATCCTTGTCACCTGTAGCTGGAGAGCATACTGAACTGGTGAATAGGCAAATGTCTTGATAGTGAAAGAAGCAGAATTTCAGAGAAAAGGGAATACACAGCCTAGGTGACTGGATGCCATGATAAGACACACGTGCTTCAGAGAGTAGGAAAGATATATGACAGTCTGGTGGCTTGTCACATCTGTGACCCTTTTAGCAAGCCAATGATCTGGGGCACTAGTCTAAGGTAAAGGGGAAATTAGTATACCTTGTGCGTCCTAGCCTTAAATAAGAAGCAATGAGCAGCAAACATCACTGTTTGGTGCAAACTGTACATCAGCGAACTGTACTGAATGATTGAGCAAGTGATGTGGAAAGCTGCCAGGTTTCAGTAGGGGCCCTGGGCAAGACAGGACCTGTGGAGGCTATAGTACGAGTAGTCATACCACTTGGGTCATGTGACCCAGATCTTACAATGGTGCATGCATTGTTTGAACATGGAGTCTCTGGCAGATAAGAGGTGCATGGAGTCTCTGGCAAGCCCCAACAAAATAGTTTCAAACAGGCAACTGACATTTTTGGAGAAAGAGCATGCCAGCTGCAGCAGAGAACATTTTTCAAAATGCAATTGCTGGAATGCTGCTGGACATGGTGTATTAGTTTGTGTTCTTTGGCGAAACAGAACCAATAGTATACAAAATATATTTATATTTACAAATATAAATGAAATTATATATATATATGTGTGTGTGTGTGTGTGTGTGTGTGTGTATTTATAATAGGACTTGGCCTGTGTGATTGTGGAAGCCAAGAAGTCCTACAATCTGCCATCTGCAAGCTGGAGACCCAGAAGACTTGGTGGTATAATTCAGTAAAAGTCCAAAGCCCAGGAAAATGGGAGCACCAGTGTTTGAGGGCAGAAGAAGATAGATATCTTAGCTCAGGCAGAAAGCAAATTAACTCTTTCTTTACCTTTGGATTCTATTTAGGTCCTAAGTATACTGGATGATGCCAACCTGCATTGTTGAGGAATATCTTCTTTACTCAATTTACTGTTTCGAATGCTAACTTCTTTAGAGGTACCCTCATAGACATACCCATAAATAATGTTTTACAGATATCTGGGCATCCCTTAGCCCAGTCAAATTGACACACAAAATTAACCACCACAAGCCCACCTCTGACAACGTGGCATCTGTACATGTGTTTAATTTCAATTTTATTTTATATTTTTATTGAAGTACAGTTGATTTAAATGTCATATTAGTTTCAGGTATATAGCATGGTGATCTAATATTTTTTAAATTATACTCTATCTAAAGTTATTATAAAGTATTGGCTATATTCTCTGTTCTGAGCAATATATTTTATAGCTTATTTATTTTATACATGATAGCTTGTGCCTCGAAATCTGCTACACCTATCTTGCCCCTCCTTCATTCCCTCTTCCGATTGGTAACCACTATATTGTTTTCTATATCTGTGAGTCTGTTTCCATTTTTTTTATATTCATTCATTTGCTTTATTTTTTTTAGATTTTACATATAAATGATAACATACAGTATATGTCATCCTCTATCTAACTGATTTCATTAATCATAATACCTTCCAGGTCCATCCATGTTGTTGAAACTGGAAACATTTCATTAATTTGTGTGGGTAAGTAATATTCCATTGTCTATCCAGGTTTCTTTCCCCATTTTAAAATTGAATTTTTTTTCCACTTTAAGTTGTATGCGCTCCTTATATATTTTGGATACTAATCCTTAATCAGTTATATCATTTGCAAATATTTTCTCTAGTAGTTTGTTTTTTCATTTTGCTGATGATTTTCCTTGCTACACAAAAATGTTAAGTTTAATTAGGCCACTTGTTTATTTTTCCTTTTCTTTCTTTTGCCCTAGGAACAGATACAAAAGAAATATTGCTATGATTTTTGTCACAGTGTTCTGCCTATGTTTTCTCCTAGGAGTTTTATGATTTGCAGTCTTACACTTAGATCTTTAATCCATTTTGATTTTACTTTTGTATGTGGTGTGAGAAAATGTTCTAGTTGAATTATTTTACATGGACTTGTCCAGGTTTCCCAGCACTGCTTATTGAAGAGATTGTCCCGTTGTGTATTCTTACCTCCTTTGTCCTAGATTAATTGACCATGGTTGCATGTGTTTGTTTCTGGGCTCTCTGTTCTGTTCCATTGATCTATGTGATTGTTTTTGTGCCAGCACTATAATGATTCAATTACTGTAGCTTTGCACTATTTTCTGAATTCAGGGTGTGTGATATTTCCAGCTTTTTTTTTTTTTTTTTAAGATAGCTTTGGTAATTCAGGGTCTTTTGTGGTTCTATATAAATTATTTGTTATAGTTCTGTGAAAAATGTCATGAGTATTTTGATAGTAGTCACATTCAATATGTTGTTTGTTTTGGGGTAGTATGGACATTTTACCAATATTAATTCTTCTAATCCAAAAGCACAGAATACTTTTCCATTTGTATCATCTTTAATTTCCTTCATCAGTGTTTTATAGTTTGGGGCGTATAGTCTTTCATCTCCTTGGTTAAGTTTCTTTATAGTTATTTTATTCGTTTTGATGTAATTTTAAGCAAAATAGTTTTATTCCTTCTCTTTCTGATAGTTCATTATTAGTATATAGAAAAGCAACAGATTTATGTGTATTAGTTTTGTATCCTACAACTTTACTGAATTCATTTATTAGTTTTAATAGGTTTTTTTGGTGGAAACTTTAGGATTTTCTATATATAGTATTGTGTTATCTATAAATAGTGACAGTTTTACTTCTTTCCTTCCATTTTGGATACTTTTTATTTCTTTTTCTTCTTCGATTGCTGTGGCCAGGACATTTGCTGCTGCTAAGTCACTTCAGTCGTGTCCAACTCTGTAAGACCCCATAGATGGCAGCCCATCAGGCTCCCCCGTCCCTGGGATTCTCCAGGCAAGAACACTGGATGGAGTGGGTTACCATTTTCTTCTCCAATGCATGAAAGTGAAAAGTGAAAGTGAAGTCGCTCAGTCGTGTCCAACTCTTAGCAACCTCATGGACTGGAGCCTACCAGGCTCCTCCGTCAATGGGATTTTCCAGGCAAGAGTACTGGAGTGGGTTGCCATTGCCTTCTCTGCAGCTTT
>NW_011494866.1:1511798-1520952 GCF_000754665.1 Bison bison bison | reverse complement strand
TCACTAATAGTATGTTATTAGCTGTGGATTTCTCATAAATGGCCTTTATTATGTTGAGATATGTTCTGTCTATACCCATTTTGATCAGAGTTTTATCAAATGATTTTGTTTACGTCTGTTGAGATGATACTGTTAGTTTTATCCTTCTTTTTGATGACATGGTTTATGGAATTGATTGATTTGTTGGTATTGATCCATCCTTGTGTCTGTGGAATAAAGCCCACTTGATCATGATGTATGATCTTTTTTATATACTTTGAATCATATTTGCTAATTTTTGTTGAGGATTTTTGCATCTATATTTATTGGAGATATTGGTCTGTAACGTGGTCTTTTGTAGTGTCTTTGGTTTTCATATCAGGGTAATGTTGACCTCATAGAATGAGTTTTAGAGTGTTCTGTCCTCTTTGATTTTTTGGAATAGTTTGACATATTAGCTTTTATTTATATGTTTCATATAATTCACCTGTGAAACCATAAGGTTCTGACCTTTGATTTACTAGAAGTTTTTTTATTCTAAATTCAATTTCACTACTAGTTATCAGTCTGTTCTGATTGTCTGTTTCTTCCTGGTTCAGTCTTGGAAGATTGTATATTTCTAAAAATTTATTTATTTCTTCTAAGTTGTCCAGTTTATAAGCATGTAACTTTTCTTAGTCTCTTATGACTTTATACATCTCTTTAATATTGGTTTTTATTTCTACTGTTTCATTTCTTATTCTGTTTATTTGCACCCTTACTCTTTATTTCCTGATGAACCTGGCTAAAAGCATATCAATTTTGCTTATCTTTTCAAAACACTAGATTTTGATTTCACTGATCTTTTTATTGCTTTTTTTTTAAAATCTCTATTTCATTTATTTTTCTCTCTAATCTTTATTGTTTTCTTATTTCTGCTTCTTTGGGCTGTGTTTGTTCTTTTTCTAATTCTTAATGATGGTAAGTTAGGGTTTCTTTTTTGTTGAAGTTTTTCTTATTTCTTGAGACAGGCCTGTTTTGCACAAACTTCCCTCTTAGAATTGCTTCTGCTGCATTCCATAGATTTTGGAAAGTTGTATTTTCATTTTCATTTAAGACTGCTATTTCCTTATTAATTTGCTGTCTGGATATGTCAATTGTATCAGGGGTGATAAAGTTCCATATTATTATTACATACTTATAAATCTCTCTATGTCTGTTATAACATGCTTTATATATTTAATACTCATATATTAGGTGCATATACACTAACACATTCTATATTCTTTTCTTGTACTATCTGTTTATCATTATATAAATCCCCTCTTTGCTCTATGTTGTAGACCTTGTCTCAAGTCTGTATTGTCTGATGTAAGTACTGCTGCCCCGGGTTTCTCGGTGTTTCTGTTTGCATGAAATGTCTTTTTTCCATTCCCTCACCTAAATTTTGTGGGTTTCTTTAGCTCTGAAGTGAATATCTTATAAGCAGCATATTTTGTTTTTCTAATGGGTCACGCTTTGTCTTTTGATCAGAGCATTTAATCCATTGACATTTGAAATGATTATTGATAGCTATGTGTTTACTGCTATTTTGTAACTTAGTTTCTGGTTGTTTTGTAGTTTTCTGTTCTCTTAGTTTCTTCCTTTGTGGCTGATAATTTTCTTTATGGTATGTATACTTGGTATATGTATCTTTAATTTTTGTGTATCTATTGTAGGTTTTGATCTGTTGCTACCATTGATTTCATATATGTTGACCTATAACTATATATATTTGTTTTAAATTGGTAGGTGTTTCAGTTCAAGCACTTATATGTAGATATTCTGAGATATATGTAGATATTCTAAGATATCTACATTTTTTATTTCCCTCCCACATTTTGTGTTTTTAATGTCATATTTTACATCTTTGTGTTTATTCTTTAATTGTTTATTGTAGTTATAGTTGATTTTACAGTTTTTGTTTTTTAATCTTTCTACTAGATTATTTAAGTAGTTGATCCACAGCCTTTACTATATAGTTAGCCTTACTAGTGGGATTTTACCTTTCTATAAAGTCTTACTTCTGTTGTAGCCTTGTTTTTCACTTAAGGAAGATCCTTTGACATTTCTTCAGTATCAGTTTGGTATTGATGGACTGCTTTCGTTTCTGTTTGTCTGAGAAGTTCTTTATCTCTCCTTTAATTCTGAATGTAATTTTGCTGACTGCAGTGTCTTAGGTTGTAGATTTTTTCCCTTTCAGGATTTTAACTACATCAAGGCACTGCCTTATGGCCCGCAAAATATCTACAGAAAAATCAGCTCATAGCCTTAGAGGGTTCCTTTATGTGTTACTTTTTGTTTTTCTCTTGCTGCCTTTAGAATTTTCTCTTTATCTTTAACATTTTCCATTTTAATTACAATACGTATGATGTGGATTTGTTTTGGTTCATCTTATCTGGGACTCTTTGTGCTTCCTGTGGGCTTCCCTGATGGCTCAGACAGTGAAGAATCTGCTTTCAATGCAGGAGAGACCTGGGGTTGATTCCTGGGTTGGGAAGATCACCTGGAGAAGTGAATGGCTACCCACTTCAGTATTCTTGCCTGGAGAATTCCGTGGACAGTGGAGCCTGGAGGGCTACAGAATTCCTTCTTCAGATTCAAGAAATTTTCAGCCATAATTTCATCAAATACATTTTTGATCCTTTTTTCTCTTTTTTCCTTCTGGGATTCCATATTACAAATATGGTATTGACGTTGTCCCATGGGTTCCTTAAACCATTTTCCCCTTTTTAACTTGGTTTTCCTTTTGCTGTTCTAGTTGAGTGATTTCCATTATTTTATTTTCTAAATCACTTATAGAATCTTCTGTTTACCTAGTCCACTGTTAATTATTTCTAGTGTGTTTTGTATTTCAGTTATGATCAGTTCTTTTTAATATTTACAGTTCCTTATTAAAATGCTCACTGTGTCCATCTATTCTTTTCCAAAGTTCAATTACCATTTTATTACTAAGTCTTTGAACTATTTATCTGGTAAATTATGTATCTCTCTTTTGTTAGTTGTTTTTCAGGTATTTTTCTTATTCTTTAATTTGAAACAAATTGCTCTGTCTTCTCATTTTGCTTAAATTAGTTTTTGTCTCTTGAATTAGGTGAGATAGTTATCTATCCTGATCTTGAAATGGTGTGCTTATGTGCGAGCATCCCTATTGAGTCTGTATGTGTCCAGTGACTTTGGTGGGCTAACTGAATCTGAACTGAGCACGAGTCATGTCTTCCCTCACTATGTGCTACCAGCCATCACCTTAGTGGAAGGTGGGGCTGTAGATGGGGAGTCTAGAGCCAGAATCAGGTGGGAGCTTGAGTTTCTCCTCTGCTTAGTGATCAACACTGCCTTATTGGGAGTAGGATTGGGTCTCAAGTTGCTGGAGTAGAAACCCTAAGGATCTGGTCTGAGCTATTTCTGTTCCCACTAAGTGTGTTCTCTTTTAGCTCCCAGCACCAGCACCCTCACCACAGAGGTGAGCAGTTCTGGAGCAAGAGGAGCTGGAGTGATCACCTATGGAGTGGTACCAGCATACCAGTTGGAGTTCCAGACCAATCCTGACTCCACTGCATTCATGTGCTCCAGTAACGACTGCCCTTGCCCCACTCATGTGCTATGCTGAGTCCAAACTGGCTTTGTCCCCATCAAATGCATTCTTTTCTTGATTGTGGTTACCTTTGCCCTAGTCGCAGGCTGGGGTGCACATTGGAACAATTGCAGGAAACCAGCTGAAGTCCTGGGCATTTTAAATCTGGTTCCCTCAACCTATTTGAGGAGTTAGCAAGTGTGTGTGCGCTCCTCATGACTGGAGTCTAGACTTCTTACAGATCCTCAGTCAGTCCATGGTTTTCAAACCAGATAAGGGATTTCGGGCTCCAAGTCTCTGACATATGTGCATGCAACCACTAATTCCCCAGGCTGGCTCTCAGAGCCTGTATAATCCTCCTTCTCTTCTGTGTCACATTTTAGGGGTAAAGGTCCTGACATGATCACTTTTATTCCCTTCCTACGTGACTCCATGTGGATCTCTCTTACAGCCTTGGATGTTTAAAAGTCTTTCTGACCATCTCCAGTTCTAAGCGAACATTGCTCTACATGTAAATGTATTTTTGATGTGATTTGGGGGCGATTAGTTCTGTGTCCTCCTACTCTGCCATCCTGGTTCCTCCCCTCTACATATTTTCTTAAACCACACTTAATCTCCAAATAATAAAAAAGTCATAGTTCCACCTTACATGATATAACTACCCTGCGTACAACAGAAAATGCACTAATATTTTCTCCAGCAGAAGAAGTAAAATCCTTGAGTGATGTTTACTCTTCTCCTGCTATCTCATAACTTAAATGCATGTGTGCATGCTAAGTAACTTCAGTCGTGTCTGCTCTGTGTGACCCTATGGACTGCAGCTGGCCAGGCTCCTCTGTCCATGGAATTCTCCAGGCAAGAATACTGGAGTGGGTTGCTGTACCCTCCTCCAGGGAATCTTACCAACTCAGGGATCAAACCTGCATCTCTTTATGTCTACCTGCATTGGCAGGCAGGTTATTTACCACTAGTGCCACCTGGGAAGCTCCCCATAACTTAAATACTATGATTTAAAATTAACAATACTTAAAGACTGATAGAAAGTAAGTAAATCTGATGTTACATGGTAAGGAAATATAAGAGGAAAGAAAACAAGGCTATTTGCTTAGTATATGTATAATACACACTAAGTTTATTCATAACAAAATTAGAAAGAAATGTTCAAGGTAGTTATAGTCCTTGTTTCTTATGCTAGGCACGTAGTCATAACTGGTGTTTATAAATACCTGCTTCTGCTATTCAGTCTGTATTTCTTTTGCCCTCAGCAAGCACCTCTGCTGGTCATGGTTCTTTATGTGGTGGGGTGACCCAAACCTTCATTTCCAAAGGATCTGTGCTATTGATAGTTCTGTCTGAATTACATTGTTGTGCTTTTCCATTGACCTTAATTACAGGGCATAATAATACTAAGAGATGCCGTAACAGATTTCCTGTAATTCAGACATACTCTTCCACACTTCCATTGTGGAACAGTAGTACAGTTTCTCCTTGGTAGTCAAGATCACAGGCAGAATAAATACCTGGCTAAGGGACATCAAGCACCTATGACACTAGAGCTGCTCACTGTCAATCGGTGGTTGTCAGACTGACCGAGCCATCAACTTTAGCACCTAAGCAGCAGTTACCTATAAAAATGGAAGGTTTACATCTTAGATCAGCCTTAAGTGTATAAGTAAAATGGACAAACACATATCTGGACTTCCATGTCACCTAGCACAGTCTCAAAACATACCACTCACAAAACTCACTATTGTGGTCTCATGGGTGATTCTTTGTGACCAACTTAGGGAAAGAAGAAAACAACCCAGACTTGGTCCATGCATAGTTTAGGTTGAAGTTTTAGTTTGGATCCAAAATGGGTTGCTGTTCCAGTATATCCCAATTCAGAGGCTGCCTTGAAAGATAATAGTGATGAGAAAATTCGAACTGTAGAGAGGACTTTGGTCAGTTTTCATATTGCTATTCATATCACTATACAACATCCAATTTCGTTGAGAGATCTGTGTCTCCAAATAAAGATATACAGGAATACATAGACAGTGGTGAATAGCTTGGCTAATTGGTTGGAGGCATATAAAAACTAAAATTGCCAATTTAGGGGCAAGGATGTCCAGGGAAAAATATGGATAGACAAAAAGAAATAGCATAAAATAAGAAGAATTTATTATAATATGTTAACCAGATATGGAGGATGACTGGTCTGGTAGATTATAAACCAACTTCTGTGCTTGCTGAGTAGACTCTTGAATGGAGTGGCCATGATGACAGAGATAGGGACTGTCACTGAACTGAATAGCATGGGTTTCCTTCTCATACAAATTGATCTAGCTAATGCCACAGCTAAATGTCTGTCTGATCTAGAAACAGTTTCTAGTGCTGAATCCCTGATATAATATCATACTTTGAGAAGATCAACCAGACTTGATGATGGTAGCTGGATAACACTGATTCTCTCTTATTCTGACAAAGGCAATAATTTGTCTTTAGACACAGAATGTCTAAGAGCAGAGTGACAAATAATCCAAGTATGTGTTTACCTTTTTTGCCATCACACACCTTCTCTAGCATCACAACTAACATCACACACAAGGGCGCACAGAGTGATCCATAGAATAAGATCCCATGTATTATCTCCTCAGATCAAGATACACTTTTAATGACGAAAGAAACATGATAATGAGACCATGGCAAACAAATCCTCTAGTGTTACCATATATTGACTCATCTGGAGGCTGCTGACCTGTTTAGACCATGGAAATGCCCATTTAAGGCACATCTGCAATACCAGTTTGGAGCTGATAACCTATAATGAGGACACTATCCTTTAGAAAGGGGTGCACTTATCTTGAACCATTGACCATACATTTCAATGAGAACAGAAACCAAGAGATGGAGGAAGGAATGACTCTACTTCACAAGCACTCCAGGCCTGACTGGAAGAATTTTTGTCTCCTGTTTGCTCAACTGAAGATCCTGTGGGCCTATTTCCCAGAAGAGGGATACATGCCTGCTAAGTTGCTTCAGTTGTGTCCCACTCTTTGTGACCCTGTTGACTGGAGTTACCATACTGACCCAATTGTGTTGCAGGAAGGGGGACCCCTTCCAGGGCCCAAAAGTGGGCTCTTGTCTAACACTCGGAAATGAATTGTCCTAGGAGACACATCTGCTGACAAAGCAAGAGATTTTATTTGGAAAGGGCACCCGGGTGGAGAGCAGTAGGGTAAAGGAACCCAGGAGAACTGCTCTGCCACGTGGCTCACAGTCTTGGGTTTTATGGTGATGGGATTAGTTTCCAGGTGGTCTTTGGACAATCATTCAAATTCAGTCTTTCCTGGTGGCGCGCGCATCACTCAGCCAAGTGGATGCTAGCGAGAGAGATTCTGGGAAGTGGATGGACATGTGGTGTCTTCTTTTGACCTTTCCCAAATGCCGGGGTCCAGCCCCGGCTGATCCAGGGTATTCGAAGGAGAGACGGCATAGGCGACCTATTTATTTAAATATTTATCAAAGATATAAAGAGTAATAGAATAAGGATAGCTCAGTGAGGAAATTCAGTGGAGAAAAGAGGCTGAAATAAGGATAGCTCAGTGAGGAAATTCAGTGGAGAAAGGAGGCTGAATAATTCAGCCAGAAGGTAATAAAAAGAACGACATGGTGAGACCAAGTTTCGGTGAACAAGGCCCGCACTTTATTTTCCAAAGTAGTTTTTATACCTTAAGTTATGCATAGAGGATAATGGGGGAAGGGGTAGAGTCATGCAGCAAGCCAGGCTTTCTTCCTGCAAACTTATCATATACAAAAGCTTAGGCGATTTGCATCATCTTCTGGCCTGGAGGCCTGTTAACATTTTAAGACCCTTTCTTCAGAAAACTTATTTTTCTCTAAAGGTGATTGGTCAGGAGCCACCCTCCAAAAGCATTAGATAAAGTTGCATTCCTACAGAGCAAAGGTGTGGTGGGCTATAACAAGAAAAAGAATTAACTCAAGGGTCCCAGGTTACAAACATTAAAGCTACTACTTACATCAATTATATTAATCAATGCACTGCCAGGGACACAGCAGGTAAGGGATATGGAAACTTAGCAGCAAACATTGGCCCAACAAGTGAAAATCCCTTCACCAATACAATTTCTAATCAATCTTTTAACTACTCAAAAGAATCTGTGTTTAGACAGTTTAGAACATCTCCTGCCTCTCACAGTTGGGAGGCTCTGAACAATCACATGTGGCCAGAAAAACCTATTCAGGCAGGCTAGAGGATTTCCAAAGGAGTTTGTAGGTTAAACACTGTCACACTCAAGAATTATTAACTGGAGCTGTAAGCTAACTCTTTTTGCAGAGAGAGGTAGTGGGGGACAGCCCCCCGTAAAGTCAGAGGTGTAGGTGAAAAGCACAAAGCAGAAAGTAGGCAGACTCTGGTTTTGGGGGTAGATGCTCGAGAATTTCCAGGGAGACCCCTGAGGCTCGATCCCGCCTTTGCCTATGCCCCCTCCTTCCTCATGACCTTTGTCATGGGCGGAATTCCTCACACTGGCTCCCGGCAGTGATAGAATTCCAGTTGAGCTATTCCAGATCCTGAAAGATGATGCTGTGGAAAGTGCTGCACTCAATATGCAATATGCAATACTCAATATGCAATATGCCAGCTCCCGGCACCCGAACTCTTCCGGTTGGTGGTTTCCTATTCCTTATCAGGATCTCCTGTCATAAAAACAACTCATGCAAATGGTTACTGTGGTACCTGGCCAGTTTCCATCAGTGTGCTTCTCCTAACAATTGTATACATATGGGTATTTTAACCTGATAATCCCAAGGAAGTATGGTTGCTGTTACTTAACAGTAGCATGGAGGAATATGTTTGGTACTTAGGTGAACTACAGGATATTTCTTAATGCTTCCATACCTAACCAAATTACAAATCAACTAGCACATCAATCATTGCCTAGTAAGGGTATGATAATGGCGGTATCAAGTCTCAGTGATGAGAATGAATGTCTCACCAAATAAGCTACTGAGGCCATCTGAAGCTCTAGGTGAGAATAAGAGGAATTTAGAAGAAGGGTTAAGTGCCATGGTGTCACAAAGAGTTGGATGTGATTTAGTGAAAAAACATCAACAAAAAGAAGCAGAAGGTGATGGTATCACAAATTTTAAACCAACTGAAGCAAAGAATGCTGCAGTTCATCCCATTAATGCTTCTCTTACAAATTTTCCCAGATATTTAGACCAAGCCAAGTTTTGAGGAAGCTGAAAACAGATGGGAAGAGCTGGGGCTGGGCTGGTGCACCCATCCCCCCAGTGGCTGTAGGGCCTGGCTGGTAACTGCTCCAGTTGGCATATTTCTCTGGAGGATTGCCCTAGGCTGTCTAAAGCTGTCACACTGAGACTTCTGAGAAGTTAAACTCTCTCCTCCCCCAGGGTCAAACAGTCTCCAATGCCTGTCTAATGCATGGATAAGGAAGTGAACCCTTCTTTCTCTGGGCAAGAATACTAGCTGTGGTCTATGTTCTGAAGTATCCCATGGGATTAGATTGAGCCTAAACCTTTCCTGAAATGACTTTTTTTTTTTTTTTGCCTAGCTCG
>NW_011494866.1:1482909-1511698 GCF_000754665.1 Bison bison bison | reverse complement strand
TTTTTTTTTGCCTAGCTTCATCCTTTGCCTTTTTCACTCTCCTTACTCCTTTATTGGAGAAGGAAATGGCAACCCACTCCAATACTCTTGCAGGGAAAATTCCATGGACAGAGGAGCCTGGTAGGCTACAGTCCATGGGGTCGCAAAGAGTCAGACAGTACTGAGTGACTTCACTTCACTTCACTCCCTTATAGATTCAGCTGAGTACTTCCTCAAAGATCACTTACACAAGACTAACTTTCTTATGCTCTACTTCTCGGTTACCTGATCCAAATCAATGAGGTGTGGCAATGGCTGCCTTCCTCTATGTAGGACCACAGTCTCATCTGGTGGTCACTTCCTGTAGCTATAGCTCTCTTGCCTGGTTTTGGTAAGGCCCTCTCCTTTTCCCTTTTAGGATGCCTTGTGGTGATGACTTTCTTCTGTTGAGAGTCCTGAGGTCTTTATCATTCCTTTGATCTTGCTTATGTCTTTGTGGACATAAGGAGGGGACATCAGGACAGTCCCTTCATTTAACTCTTCTCCATTGCCCCATTGTGTGTGACATCGATGTCCTGTCAGGGTCCTGGTTAATAAAGTAGGGGCAAGCAGAGAGTGATCTGATCAGATTAACATTTAGAAAGATCAATTTGGCAGCAGTTTAGAAGATAAACTTCTAAAGAAAGGCAAGTCTAGTTTCAAAGAGATTATTTAAGGGGTTATCATTATAATTCAGAAAATAATTGAAAAAAATTAAATTTCAGTATTCATGGAGATAACATGTTGGGGGTAAATTTGAAAGATATATAAGCAGTAAAATTGGCTTAAGGATTAAAATACCCTAGTGTCCTGAGAGAACAAAATCACATATGATGTCTTATGAATTCATTAAACAATGAAAAATGATTGTGTTACTACATCAAATACATTTACTGTTACCCTGTAAGACCCTGTGGTCTTAATGGAGAATCATTCCTATTTTGATAGTTACTAAAAAAGGCAAAACTAAGTTAAATGTTTTACTAGAGTTATAAGCAAAGTACTGTGGAAACACATAATAAGGAATAGCCATCATTCTAAGGTTATAAAACACAGATTTGCCTAATTTCTTTAACTAAATATATGTCTTCAAAGAAATTACTATATTACCCAAACATCTCTGATTAATTTCTTAAATTCTTCCAAAACCCATACATGGATTTTTAGACATTCATTTCCCAGGGACAGTATTTAATTATCCTAATCATATTCACTACTACTGTTAAAAATTGCAAAAATGCCTATTAAATATTATTTAAATTGTCATTAACATTTGATGAGTTTAATGTGCATATAAATTTCTAACTCTAAATTTTCATATAAGTATAGTGGAATAATGACTAATGCATATAATATGCATATAGACTTCATAATTAAACATGCTGCTGCTGCTGCTGCTAAGTCACTTCAGTCGTGTCTGACTCTGTGCAACCCCATAGACGGCAGCCCACCAGGCTCTCCTGCTCCTGGGATTCTCCAGGCAAGAACACTGGAGTGGGTTGCCATTTCCTTCTCCAATGCATGAAAGTGAAAAAGTGAAAGTGAAGTCGCTCAGGTGTGTCCAGCTCTTAGGGACCTCATGGACTGTAGCCCGCCAGGCTCCTCCATCCATGGGATTTTCCAGGCAAGAGTACTGGAGTGGGGTGCCATTGCCTTCTCCAGTTAAAGATGCTAGATACTTTATTATGCACTATATATTATACATATATATTATGTGAAAACATATTAAAATATATATATTAAAATTGTGCATGACTCTATAATTTTGGCCCAAATTTTTGTTTTTGCAAAACATTCAGAATTAAATAACTAAATTATCCCTGCTCCTCCTGACATAAGCAAAAGCGTGAAAATGTAAAAAAATAGTCAGTCCCCTACCTATGACTGAGTTCTATTCCAAGGGTGTGTTCGTAAGTCCAATTTGTTCATAAGTGCAACAAAGTTAACTAGGTATGCAACTATTGGGTTTATGATACTGTAACAGGTTTATAATAAATTTCACTTAAATAATTCATAAAAAACAAACACAAGAAATAAGGAAAACATTTTTTATCTTACAGTACAGTACTTTGAAAAGTAGTATAGTACAACAGCTGGCATCCAGGGGCTGGCATCAAGTGAATAAACAAGAACAGTTACTGACTGGAGGAGGGAGAGAGGGTGAGAGATGATAGAGTTGAAGGATGTCAGCAGTAAGAGGTAGAGGGCAAGCTCCATTTTCACTCATGCCAGACTTTGATGCTGCAGGTTGTAGTTTCTTGCTGGTTTCAATTCTATCTACCTCTTAAAAAAAACAGTCCTGTGATGTCTGGGTAGTAACTCTTTTTTTCTTATCATAGATGACATGGTAGCACTGGGAAGCTTTCTGAATGGTTGCTATTCACTTACTTCTTCCTCTTGTCTCTCTTCATTCTTCCATTGGACCTCCTAGTCCCTTGGGTATTCATTAGTGAGCTCCTCGTGATGCACAGCAAGGAGTTCAATGAAGTCATACTCCTGCAGATACATCCTCCTCCAGATTTCACTGAGGGTCACTAGGTTGCTGAAGACCCTTTCTCTCCTCATCCACCTTCTCAAATCCATGAAAGTCAGGAACAAATTGGGCAAAAATTCTTCCAAACTCCATTCATGGTGATGGCCATAACCTCACTCCATGTAGTCAACATTTTTATGACCTTGTAGATGTTATAGCCTTTCCAAAATTATCACAAGATTGTTCCTGATTCATCACTTGCCTTCACTGGCTGGCAAAAAAGTGTGACCTGAATACTATTTCTTGAAAGTTGCAATGACTCCCTGGTCCATAGGTTGGATGAAGAATGTAGTATTTGTGGCAGATATACTACATTGACATTGGGATGAAAGTCATCCATAAATGGGAGAGGGTGGCCCAGAGCGTTGTTGAGCAGCAAAAGAGCATTGAATGGGGAATCCTTCTCTAAGCAATATTTCTCTAACTTCAGGATGAAGTGATGGAAAAACTAGTCCTGGAAAATGACCTATGTAACCCAGGTTTTGGGGTTACTCTTCCACACAACCTTGGTTTTGTTTTGAAGGGCTCTTGGGTTCTCTGAATGATAAACTAAGAGAGACTTCAGCTTCATATCACTGAAGCACTGCCACCCAACAACAGTTAGCAGTTAGCCCATCCTTTGCTGCTTTATAATCTGGCATCAAGTTTTCCTTCTTACTGATATGACTTCCATCTGGCATCCTCTTCTAGCATAGTCCTATCTCATCCACATTAAAAACCTGGTCAAGTAAATACATGCCTTCATCAGTAATTTCTCAAAGCATTTCAGGAAATTCCCAGGCAGTTATCATACCTGAATTTCCTGCCTCACCACTTACTTTTACATTATGAATGTTGGCTCCAGCCTTGAGCCAATGAAACCAGTTATGGCTGGCATTAAAAAATGTGCTCTCTGAGTCTTCACCATGTTTCTTCTTCAAGTCTTCATAAAGGCTATTAGCTTTCTCTTGAATCAGCATTAAGCTGAGCGGGACACAACACTGATACTGATCCTGCATCCACACACTGAGAAGTTTCTTCATCTCCTCCATCCTTTTCTTTACTCTTTGATATTATTGTTGACATCATCACACAGCTGATTTCACATGATCCACGATCTTGTCCTTGTTCTTTAGAATCATGCCAGTGGTTGAATTACTCATGTTACAAGAACAGGAGGTGTCTACCATCTTTTCACCTTGCTCCACTTTCTCAATTATTTTCACTTTTGTTTCCATCCTTATTGCTTGGTGCTTCTTAGCAGTACCAGCTACATCACTGCTGTTTTTTTGCTTGCTTCCAGACATCCTGGGCTTGAATTAAAGATTCTATTCTGTACTCTATACAGTGCTGTACAGTAAAGTCCACACGACCACAACCACTTGTAGAAGGTGCACACACATGACAATGTACGCCAGACATGTGAACTAACTTATGTGACTGGACATGCAAACGAAAGTTCCTGTCTTTGAAAGCTCATATCTTGAAGGTTTGCATGTAGAGGACTTACTGTATGTAAAGATTTCAGAGGACAGTGTGGCCAGAGTATAGGGTTTATGAGGATAAATGTCGGGAGAAAGGGTTGTAACAATTAGCTGAGATCAAGCTGTAAAAAGTCTTCTTGTCTAAATTAGGAATTTGTTTGGGATTTAGTAACTGATTGGATATTGGCAAAGGATGGTCAGATAACTGTGAATTTTCCAGATTGGTTGATTGAATTGATATAATTCTATCTACCCAAAAGTATAAATAGAGTGAATAGGAAGACTGGGCTTTTACTCAGAGAAAAGTGTAGGAAAAATAGGCAGAATTCCAGAATAAATGAAGGGTTAATCTAGCAACTGTGCTAACACTGGAATTTGTGGATTTAGAGTGTAAAGGTATCTGACTAAAGACACTCCTTCCTGCCCTGATACACACACAGTGCTGCTATGTTATCTGAGTTAAACTGCATTGTTACTTCCTAGTTCTTGTTGTCTTATCAACTCTCACGGCTCCAGGGAGAGAGGTGGGGAGAGCTATTAGATGCAAGTAGGCAAGATTCAGGCTTGGATGGATACTTATTGGATAATCAATCTTTCATAAATTCTCTGTTCCTTCTGTGGCATATCTCAGTTTAGGGAATTTCTCTTCTCCTCCTCCCCGATCACACACTTGCTGCACTTCAGGAATTTAATTTAACCTCCCCTAGTTACACATTCTTTGACTGCACTTAAGGAATTTGAGTTACTTCCTATCAGTTTTGAATCACCCTATTTGGCAATCTGGGAGTCATTTGGACATACTCAGAGCTCATCACTATTATTTCTGTCCTCTGTAAACAAGTCTCATGTTTTCCCCAGTTTCATTCCTTCAGTTGCATTATCTCTTCTTTCTTTCTTTTCTTTTTTTTAAAGATCCTGGCTTAATTTCTCTTTAGTGTAAGCAGCCTAATGCTATGATAGAACTCTTTGGAGAGGAAAGGGAATTCTGGTTCTAGTTTTGCCATTGATGGCTATTCAGCTTTAGGTAAATGCTTTACCTCATTCAGTTTCTGGATCATAAAATACAGGAAAGGGATAAAATAAATGTGGTTCAGAGACTTCCTATCTATAAAATTCTATGACTCGTAGTTGGTCCTAGATGGCCTGAGAGCCTGCCCATCTGTTTTCCCTTTATGGGCTATGATTGTACCTTTATTATCGTATTTATGGCATTATGCTTAAACAATCATTGTTGTGGTTTATTTATCAAGTCATATCCGGGCCTTGCAACCCCATGAACTATAGCCTGCCAGGTTCCTCTGTCCATGGGATTTCCCAGGCAAGAATACTGCTGTGTGTTGCCATTTCCTTTTCCAGGGGATCTTCCTGACCCAAGAATCAAACCCGAACACATTTGAACACCCATGGACAGAGGAGCCTGGTGGGCTACAGCCCAGTGTATTGCAAAAGAGTCAGACACCACTTAGTGACTAAACAACAACTTAGTCATATTTATTTATTTATGTAATATATATTTACTGAATTACTGCTGACTATATACCAGGTACTGGGAAGCGCAAACAACAAAACAATTGTGGCCAGTCCTTTGAGAGTTTACAGGGTAACTAGGAATGTGGCGTGGTGATATATGACTTGATGAAAGTAGCAGAAGGTAAAATATTAGCAGAAGATAGAATATTAAGGGATTCAAGAGGGATCTTTCCTGATCAGGAAAGTCTCCTTTAATACATTTTATACAGAGACCTAAAGGAGGAGAAAGGAAAAGGAAGAATGCTCGAGACAGAGGGAATAGCATGTTAGAATGCCTGGAGATGGGAGTACACGAAGATTTGAAGGAAAGTCTGTAAAGTGGAGAAGACAGAATGGAGGAGAAAGAAGTACACAGAGGTGGCTGTGTTGGTTAGATTTTGTTCAGATCATTTTGAAATGTCTTAAGGTTTTGGATAGTATCCTGTGGGCAAAAGAAAGACTGAAAAGTTTAAAGTAAGAATGTGCCCTGATCATATTTAGGTTTTGAATTTCAATCTGGGTTCATAATGAAAATAAAATAACTTTTATTGCATGCTTACTGTAGACACAGTTACAAATTCTCTACAAGTTGTCCTATTTAATCTTCACAATAATTGTATTTGTTTCCTAGGGCTGCTGAAACAAATTGCAGAAAACTGAGTGACAGAGTAACAGAATTTCTTCACAGTTTCGGAGGCCAGAAGTCTGAAATCAAGGTGTCTCCAAGGTTATGGTCTCTCTGAAGGATCTGGGGAGAGTCCTTCCTTGTTTCTTCCTATCTTCTGGTAGCTGCCAGCAATTCTTGGTATTCCTCAACTTACAGATTCATTGTTCTAGTCCTTGCCTTCATCTTTACATTCTTCCCCATGTCTCACATTTTCTCCTTTGTCTCTGCGTCTCTGTCCAAATTTCCCTCATATAAGGACACTAGTCATTGAATTAGGGTCTATCCTAGTGCATATAATGCATTTGAACTTGACTATATCTGCAAATGATTACATCCTGAGGTTATGGGTAGACATGAATTTTTTGGGAGACACTAACCAACCACAATAGCATAAAGAGGTTAACCTAGGTTGAGAGGTGAGGAAACCAAGGCATTGAGAACTTAAGAAATATTTCTAAAGTTACAAAACTAATGTGTGGCCAAGGCAGGGAGACCAGTTAGGCAAACATTGCAGAGAGATGATGGTGTTGGTAGTAAGGATGGAAAATGTGCATGGTTCTGGTAAATATTGAAAAAATTAAATCTACAGTATTTGCTAATAATCTTGATGGGAAGAGTAAATGAGAGAGAAGTTAAGAAAAACTCCCACGTTGCTAATCTGAGGAACTGGGTGGAGGTTCTTCCATTTATAGCAGTAGAGGACACTGGGCAAAGGGCAGTTGTGGGGAGAAAGGGAATACATTCTTGGTTGTCAGGGCTTAGTTTGGTGTACCCAATGAAGCATCTAATTAGAAATAGATATGATAGTCTGGCACTCAAGAGAAAGGTTTGGGCTAGAACATCAGAAAATTGAATTAATCATCATTCATTATTTAGTTATGAGTGCCTATGTTGCGGCAGGTTCCAACACAGGCACCAAGGACATAGCTGTAAATGGAAAGGCAAAGTTTCTGCTGTAGTAGAGATGCCATTTTTAAAATTGAAGTATAGTTGATGTATAATATGCTGTTAGCTTCATCTGTATAACATAGTGGTTCAGTACTTTTGTAGAGTATGCTCCATCATAGGTCATTACGAGATAATGGGTAAAATTCCCTGTGCTTTATAGTATATCATTGTTGCTTATTTATTTTATATATAGTAATTTGTCTCTCCTCTCTTTCCCCTCCTCTTTGGTAAACACAAAATTGTTTTCTATATCTGTGTGTCTGTTTTGCATATGTATTTTTTTAGATTCCACTTACAACAGATATTATATAGTATTTTTCTTTGTCTGACATTTCACTAAGCATAATATTCTCTAGGCCCATCCATATTGCTGCAAAAGGCAATATTTTGTTTCTTTTTATGACTGAGTGGTATTCCATTGTATATAAATACTATCTTCTTTATCTATTCATCTGTTGATCAGAAATTACGTTGCTTCCTTGTCTTAGTTATTATAAATAGGGCTGCTATGAAACGTTGGGGAGCATGTATGTTTTTGAATTAGAATTTTCATCTTTTACAGATATATGCTCAGGACTAGGATTACTGGATAATATAACTATATTTTTAGTTTTTTAAGGAAACTCCATATTGTTTCCCATAGTGGCTGCACTAATTTACATTCCCATGAGCGGTGTAGGAGGGTTTCCTTTTCTCCACATCTTCTCTAACATTCATTAGTTACAGACTTTGTGAGGAATTCCATCTTGACAGGTAATGGCAACCCACTCTAGTACTATTGCCTGGAAAATCCCATGGATGGAGGAGCCTGGTAGGTTACAGTCCATGGGGTTGCAAAGAGTCAGACACAACTGAGCGACTTCACTACACTACTGCTACTATCTTGACAGGTACGAGGTAATACCTTACTGTGGTTTTATTTGCATTTCCTAATAATTAGCGATGTTGAGCATCTTTTCATTTGTCTGTTAATCATCTGTATGTCTTTTTTGGAAAAATGTTTCTTCATAAAGTCTCTGCCATTTTTTGATTGGACTGTTTGGTTTTTTGATACTGAGTTGTTTGAGCTGTTTGTATACTTTAGATATTAATCTAATGTCAGTCTCATCATTTGCAAGCATTTTCTTTCATTTAGAGGTTGTCCTTTTGTTTTGTTGATGGTTTATTTTGTCATTCAAAAGCTTTTAAGTTTACTTAAGTCCCACTTGTTGATTTTTCCTTTTATGTCTTTTGCCTTAGGGGGC
The DNA here is from genome assembly GCF_000754665.1 of Bison bison bison. Taxonomy (NCBI): domain Eukaryota; kingdom Metazoa; phylum Chordata; class Mammalia; order Artiodactyla; family Bovidae; genus Bison; species Bison bison. The sequence continues at coordinate 1,503,316 of NW_011494866.1, read as the reverse complement.
TGATCTAAGAAAATTCTGCTACAGTTTATATGAAAGAGTGTTCTACCTAGTTCTTTTCTAGGAGTTGTGGTCTTTTCTGTCTTACATTTAGTTTTTTAAAGCATTTTGAGTTTATCTTTGTATATGTTGTGAAGGAATGTTCTTATCTCATTATTTTACATGTGGCTGTCCAGTTTTCCCAGCAGGACTTGTTGAAGAGACAAGTAATGCTGGGAAAGTAATCTCTATTATATCAGAAATGCCATTCTTAGTGGAGAAGTCAGATGTTAGACAACAAAAATAAGACAACTTCAAACAGAAAAAAAGTTCTATGTAGACAATAAAGATGGGTGATACATAAGTGAATGATTGGTAGAGTGCCTTCTTTAGTTTGGATGGTATAAGTAGATTTCTCTGAGGAGATGACATTTGAACTGAGACCTGCCTGGTATGAGGAGCTCACTTCATGGAGCTCAGTGCACAAAAGCCTAGAGGCAGTTGTATTCTTGTATTTTGTGAGGAACAGAAAAAAAGACCAGTGTAGCTAGAGCAAAGAGAACCTAGGGAGTGAATGAGGGTAGTAGGGCATTAGGCTGGAATTCCAAGGTCAGTGGGAAACCTTGAATGTATGTATGTGTGCGTGTGTGTGTATGTGTGTGTGTGTGTCTTTGGAAGTGACAATCTGATTTATTTATTTAGTTTTATTTAAAGCTATGGAATGGAAGCTGTCACCCAGGGAGAGAGAACAGAATGAGGAAAAAGGAAGGCCTGCAGTTATTTTAATTTTATGAAGAGACTCATGAAGAAGAAGTGGTTAGAGATATGGTCAGAAATGTGTTTTCTTATGTGATTTTCCTATTACATTTAAAGCTGTTCCCCAATTGGCAAGAAAAGTGTCTTGTACTAAGTTGTGTCAACAAATATTTATCAAATTAATTTCTAACAGATGAAATCAAATAGTAAAGTAAGCCTCCCAATTATGGTATTTTTTATCAGTGATGCTAAAATTTTATTTTTTCCAAAGTCTACCTCTTTCGGCTTTGTGACTTTAGTGTGTGTGTGTGTGTTTCACCACAAGTGATACATAGTACAGTTTCTCAACCCTTAACTTTCATAGGATTTGACTGTATGACTTGCTTGGTCAACAACATACAGTAGAAGTGCCAGTGTGTCAGTTCTGAATGCAGACCTCAAGGAGCCCTGAGTATCTCTTCTCAGACTCTTGTACTTCTGCCGTCACCATGAGGAAGACGTGGCTAGACTAGACCCAGGAAGAATGTTAAGAGGTGTATAGAATATTGCTGCCCCTGCTCTGCCTGGTCAGGCCCAGCCTACAGCAAGGAGTTTAAGTAAGTCCAGCCTAGATTAGCCTCAATCAGTTAAGTCAACTCATAAGCATAGAAGTTAGAAAAAATGAGGGTATGGTGTTAAAAGCACTACGTTTTGGAGTGGTTTGATATACAACAATTTGTTGTTGTTCAGTCACTTAGTCATGTCCAACTCTTTGCAGCCCCATGGACTGCAGCATGCCAGGATTCCCTGTCCTTCACTATCTCCCAGAGTTTGCTCAAACTCATGTCCATTGAGTCGGTGATGCCATCCAACCATCTCATCCTCTGTCATCTCCTTCTCCTCCTGCCTTCAATCTTTCCCAGCTTCAGGGTCTTTTCTAAGGAGTCAGTTCTTCTCATGAGGTGGCCAAAGGATTGGAGTTTCAGCCTCAGCATCAGTCCTTCCAATGAACACCCAGGACTGATCTCCTTTAGGATGGACTGTTTGGATCTCCTTGCAGTCCAAGGGACTCTCAAGAGTCTTCTCCAACACCACAGTTCAAAAGCATCAATTCTTTGGCGCTCAGCTTTCTTCACAGTCCAACTCTCACATCCATACATGACCACAGGAAAAACCATAGCCTTGACTAGACAAACCTTAGTTGGCAAAGTAATGTCTCTGCTTTTGAATATGCTATCTAGGTTGGTCATAACTTTGCTTACAAGGAGTAAGTGTCTTTTAATTTCATGGCTGCAGTCACCATCTGCAGTAATTTTGGAGCCCAAAATGATAAAGTCTGACATTGTTTGGCCTTGGAATACGGAATGAAGCAGGGCACAGACTAATAGAGTTTTGCCAAGAAAATGCACTGGTCATAACAATCACCCTCTTCCAACAACACAAGAGAAGACTCTATACATGGACATCACCAGATGGTCAACACCGAAATCAGATTGATTATATTCTTTGCAGCCAAAGATGGAGAAGCTCTATACAGTCAGCAAAAACAAGACCAGGAGCTGACTGTGGCTCAGACCATGAACTCTTTATTGCCAAATTCAGACTTAAATTGAAGAAAGTAGGGAAAACCACTAGACCATTCAGGTATGACCTAAATCAAATCCCTTATGATTATACAGTGGAAGTGAGAAATAGATTTAAGGGACTAGATCTGATAGATAGAGTGCCTGATGAACTATGGATGAAGGTTCGTGACATTGTACAGGAGACAGGGATCAAGACCATCTCCATGGAAAAGAAATGCAAAAAAGCAAAATGCCTGTCTGAGGAGGCCTTACAAATAGCTGTGAAAAGAAGAGAAGCGAAAAGCAAAGGAGAAAAGGAAAGATATAAGCATCTGAATGCAGAGTTCCAAAGAATAGCAAGAAGAGATAAGAAAGCCTTCTTCAGCAATCAATGCAAAGAAATAGAGGAAAATAATAGACTGGGAAAGACTAGAGATCTCAAGAAAACTGACATACCAAGGGAACATTTCATGCAAACATAGGCTCGATAAAGGACAGAAATGGTATGGACCTAACAGAAGCAGAAGATATTAAGAAGAGGTGGCAAGAATACACAGAAGAACTGTACAAAAAAGATCTTTCCGACCCAGATAATCATGATGGTGTGATCACTGACCTAGAGCCAGACATTCTGGAATGTGAAGTCAAGTGGGCCTTAGAAAGCATCACTACGAACAAAGCTAGTGGAGGTGATAGAATTCCAGTTGAGCTATTCCAAATCCTGAAAGATGATGCTGTGAAAGTGCTGCACTCAATATGCCAGCAAATTTGGAAAACTCAGCAGTGGCCACAGGACTGGAAAAGGTCAGTTTTCATTCCAATCCCAAAGAAAGGCAATGCCAAGAATGCTCAAACTACCGCACAATTGCACTCATCTCACATGCTAGTAAAGTAATGCTCAAAATTCTCCAAGCCAGGCTTCAGCTATATGTGAACTGTGAACTTCCTGACATTCAAGCTGGTTTTAGAAAAGGCAGAGGAACCAGAGATCAAATTGCCAACATCCGCTGGATCATGGAAAAAGCAAGAGAGTTCCAGAAAAACATCTATTTCTGCTTTATTGACTATGCCAAAGCCTTTGACTGTGTGGATCACAATGAACTGTGGAAAATTCTGAAAGAGATGGGAATACCAGACCACCTGATCTGCCTCTTGAGAAATTTGTATGCAGGTGAAGAAGCAACAGTTAGAACTGGACATGGAACAACAGACTGGTTCCAAATAGGAAAAGGAGTACGTCAAGGCTGTATATTGTCACCCTCCTTATTTAACTTATATGCAGAGTACCTCATGAGAAATTCTGGATTGGAAGAAACACAAGTTGGAATCAAGATTGCCGGGAGAAATATCAATAACCTCAGATATGCATATGACACCACCCTTATGGCAGAAAGTGGAGAGGAACTAAAAAGCCTCTTGATGAAGGTGAAAGTGGAGAGTGAAAAAGTTGGCTTAAAGCTCAACATTCAGAAAACGAAGATTATGGCATCTGGCCCCATCACTTCATGGGAAATAGATGGAGAAACAGAGGTTTGTCATAGTGAACTGATTTACCTATCTTTTAAGCAGATGACGTAGTTGAATAAGCTGTAGGATAATGAGGTATTGATGGGTGAGTCAGAAAAGGGCCTGGAAAAAAGAAGTTTGTCATCTCCCACATCTGACTGCATCCTAATATTTGATGAAGGTTCTAAGAATCCAGTAGGAATATCTGTAGATTTGGTTTAGAAAGGCACATGGTTTTGAGACATGATTGATATTATTCCCTATATAAAGCCTGCTAAATTGACCCAAACTGTGGGGTAAAATGATAAAACTTTTGTACATGATATTAGTGCTTGGAGTTTAAGAATCATAATTTATGATGACATATAAACTTCATTATAAATGTTGGATTGCATTATTAAATTACTTACCATTTTAAGGATATTGAAAATGATTTATTCATGGTTAAAAACAAAAAGGCAAAGCTTATCTTCAAAGAACTAAGAACTGCTAATTCTGATTTTAAATGTTGAAAAGACTATTGCCAAAATTGGGAGAACATGAAAAGTAAGCTTAACATTAAAGGAGATGGTATCTGGAGTCAGGGATATACAGTGTTGAGTTTTAGCTTCACCACTTAACTAGCTATGGCAGCCATGAGAACATACTTGTCCAAACCACAGGAAGGATAACTGGCTGTTGGCTTTGACATCCTTTACTGTGTTAGGGTTGAGGCCATTCCCTCCAATCTCCTCCAGATCTTTTCATATTTTCTTTCACACATGTTTCCTTTAACTTTTTGTGCAGTTTATCCCATCTTGTCAACTGCTTCTGAAGGAGCCAGATTATCACAATACCCAGAGTCTCAGTTTTCTCACATGTAAAATAGAATGTATTCCATAGGATCTTCAGTTCAGTTCAGTTCAGTCGCTCAGTCGTGTCCGACTCTTTTCAGCCTCATGAATCACAGCACGCTAGGCCTCCCTGTCCATCACCAACTCCCGGAGTTCACCCAAACTCATGTGCAGCAAGTTGGTGATGCCATCCAGCCATCTCATCCTGTGTTGTCCTCTTCTCATTGTGCCCCCAATCCCTCCCAGCATCAGGGTCTTTTCCAATGAGTCAACTCTTCGCATGAGGTGGCCAAAGTATTGGCGTTTCAGCCTCAGCATCAGTCCTTCCAATGAACACCCAGGACTGGTCCCCTTTAGGATGGACTTATTGGATCTCCTTGCAGTCTAAGAGACTCTCAAGAGTCTTCTCCAACACCACAGTTCAAAAGCATCAATTCTTTGGGGCTCAGCTTTCTTCAGAGTCCAACTCTCACATCCATACATGACCACTGGAAAAACCATAGCCTTGACTGGATGGACCTTTGTTGGCAAAGTAATATCTCTGCATTTTAATATGCTATCTAGGTTGGTCATAACTTTCCTTCCAAGGAATAAGTGTCTTTTAATTTCCTGGCTGCAATCACCATCTGCAGTGATTTTGGAGACCCCCCAAAAAATAAAGTCTGACACTGTTTCCACTGTTTCCCCATCTATTTCCCATGAAGTGATGAGGCCAGATGCCATGATCTTCGTTTTCTGAATGTTGAGCTTTAAGCCAACTTTTTCACTCTCCACTTTCACTTTCATCAACAGGCCTCTTTAGTTCCTCTTCACTCTCTGCCATAAGGGTGGTGTCATCTGCATATCTGAGGTTATTGATATTTCTCCCGGCAATCTTGATTCCAGCTTGTGTTTCTTCCAGTCCAGCATTTCTCATGATGTACTCTGCATATAAGTTAAATAAACAGGGTGACAATATGCAGCCTTGACGTACTCCTTTTCCTATTTGGAACCAGTCTGTTGTTCCATGTCCAGTTCTAACTGTTGCTTCCTGACCTGCATATAGGTTTCCCAAGAGGCAGGTCAGGTGGTCTGGTATTCCCATCTCTTTCAGAATTTTCCACAGTTTACTGTGATCCAGCTTAAATGAACCAGTGAATTTAAAGCAAAATTTTACAGTGACTGACACTTATGAAAGTTAGATTAATTAAAGGAACTTTTTATTGTTGTTATTGTTAATATTGCTTCTTAGGTTTTTTGTTTGTTTGTTTGTTTGTTTTTAAGTGAAAAACATATATTAGTGGATCCTGGGTTGAGGACTCTCTATTGCTAGGGAGAAATAGGTATAAAATAAATGGAAAATGAAATAATAATCATGAAGTACTCTATATACACAATTAATACAAATAGTCAAATAAATCACAAACATCTAAGACTATATCACCTGTCAGCTGCCATCTAAAGTGAAAGGTGATATTTGATGCCAGGGTGAAGTAACCTGGCCTTTGTGTTATAGAGACTATGGGGACCAAGCTTTCTTTCTTGATGGAAAAATTCAAGGGTATTAGGTTAAACCAGGCCATCATCTCCCAAATATAAATAATGTCAGAGAAAGGTTTACAAGTGCAGCAAAATGTTTTTACTGACTTGAATTATCCCAATAATTACATACATTCAACATTTTGCTCAGGTTGAGGGCATACAGCTAACTAATGGTCTTAATTTGATAGTGATTATAATTTGGATCATGCTTTACTCAACATTATTTGACTGAAACTGAAACTGGAGGGCAACTGAATTTTTTTTTTTTTTTTAAGGAAAATAAGACAACTTAAAAGGGGAAGGGAGTTCAGTATGGCTTCTTTCTAAGGTCAAACATAATTAAAAATTTTTAAAGAATAAGGAAAAATTACTGAGGGAATTATTTTTCTTGTTCTAAACATTGTACCCCGCATATAAATTCTTAATAAGTATGTTATATTCAATTGTACTGAAATACTTCAGAAATAGGATGCAGGATTGGAATCATTTTTATGCAGATCTTTCCTACATATCTAAATAGAAGGATGAAAGTAGGGTGAATAAGATGATCATTCAAAGTCATTTCTAGCTTTTAGAATATTTATAACACTATTTTAGAATGTCTAATCCAACTGTAAATTCCACTTCTGTAGTAAAGTGGTATTTGAATTACTTAATTTTTTATAGAGCTAATCAGGTTAAAGTAATTAGAAATCAAATTACCTATGGTTGGGAAAAGTTGAACAAAAATTGTATTTGATTGTGATAGGTTTTCTTTTTTTGGTGGCTCATTATTATAAGTCAAAGCTATAATTCCGGAGCATCAAATGGACCTTGAAATGTTGCTGTTGCTTTGAGAAGAGTTTGGGACCCCCAGTGAGCATCTTTCAGAATTTATCAGGACTCAGGCAATAAGTAGATCATTGGTTTTAAGCTGTTGTAATAGTGCTAAATTATTTCATATTTTACTCTTCTCTTTTTTTCTGTTCTTCTTTCTGCCCTTCAGAAATAGGTGTAAGACATACCTGTATGTGATACCAGCTCAGCATGTAGAAGTGATGTGTCCTTGGGAAAGGACTTTGACCTCAACTTATTCTTAATCTCCTCCTGAGTTCCTAGTAAACTACTGAGCCCATAGTAAATACTCAATAATATTTGTTGAATAGATAATTTTGTGAAATGGAATCAACAAAGTATTTACTCCAGATAATTATTATGAGGATTAATGCAAAGTCAGAGACTGCCACACAGTTGGTAATCTTGTATGTTGCTAAATATTATATTATTAACTATATTAATGTTAGGACTATGATGCTACCTTGATTCACAATTCAGTCTGAATGACCTAGTATGAATAATCTACTTCAATAACCTCTTAATTTCTCCCTGCTTTCCATTTCTTCTCTTGAACCCTTACTTTCCAAAGTAACACCAAAATTTATTTTTTAATATACATTTTATTACAAGTCTATAACCCCATAGCTCCCCATTTGTTTTTATGGAAATGACCTTCAGACTCCTAACAGTAAAAAAAAAAAAAAGAAAAGAAAAGAAAACAGAAAACTAAAACTCATACCCCCAAATATGTTTCTTCAATTATTTATTTATTACATCTATGGACCACTAAGTGATCATGGTACTTATATTGTAAAACCTAAAAGTAAACCTTATAAAAGCTGAGAGCATGTTTAAATAGTTTAAAAGGTGGTTTGTTTGTTTTTTTTTGCTAATCCTGATGGTTCTATTTTAATATTCAAGCCAAAATATACACTTAGGATAAAGTCCATATTAACAATTGAGATATCAGATTTTCCTCTTACATATATGTTTTTCTGACTTTGCTAAACCTCCTTGAAATTACAATTTTTGATTGTAAAATTGCTGACAAAAGGCTGGTTCTACTATTAAAAGTGACAGCCCTGCTTTTCTCATGGAATTGACCTCTTTCTGCATATTAGTCTTATCTTCAGTTCATGGGCTTCTGCATTCGTTTTTTATGGTTGCTATAACAAATTACCATAAACTCAGTGGCTTAAAAGAACAAAATTGTACTCTCTTGCAGCTCTGGAGCCCAGATCTTTGAAATTAGTTCCACTGGGCTGAAACCAAAGTGTTGGCAGAGTGGCATCCCTCTGCAGGCGTGCTCCAGAAGGCTGTCCTTCCTTTGCCTCTCTGCCTCTTCTGGCTTCTGGTGTGTGCAGGAATTACTTGGTTTGTGACCACATCAGTCCTGTTTCTGCCTTCATAATTACATTGCCTTCTCTTCTGTCTGTGTCAAATCCCCCTCTATCTCTCTTTTATTAAGATGCATGTGATTGCATTTAGGACCCACACTGATAATCTCAGATAATATACCCATTTTAAGATCCTTAATTTAATCATAACTGCAGAGTCCTTTTTTGAAAATAAGATAACATTCAGAGGTTTCAGGAATTGTGACATGGATATCTTGGGTAAGGAAGCATTTTTCAAACCACCACAGTTTCTCGGCAGAAATGTTTAATAATCCTGAGTAGGCAGAATTCTGCAGTGGCTTCCCAAATTCTTACTCCCTTGTGCTTATGCCTCATATGAGTCCCTCCTCTTGAGTATAGATGGTACTGTGATATGATGGATTTCATTCCTGTGATTAGGTTATGTTATATGGCAAAGTAGATTTAGAAGATGCAATTAAGGTCCCGAATCAGTTTATTTTGAGTTAATCAGAAGGAAGACTATTTGGGTGGTTCCAGCTTAATCAGGCAGAAGTCCTTACAAAGGAAGAGATTTGAAGGCTGAAAGATTTTTCTCTTGCTGGTCTTGGTGATGATGGAAATGACTGTGACTCCTACAGCCAAAAGGAGGTAAATTCTGTCAACAACTTGAGTGAGTTTAGAAGAGGATGGCAAGTGTCACATAGGATGGAAGCCCCAGTTACCACTTTAATTGCAGCCATATGAGACCTGAGCAAAGATCCAGCTGACCCATGCTGGACTCTTGACCACTGAAAACTGATAAAATAAATGGGTGTTATTTTAAGCCACTTAATGTGTGGCATACTGTTAGTGAGAAACAGAAAATAGTAATAGAATAGCCAGTTCCCACAATGTAGTGGTTATCATGGAGAAGGCACTGGCAACCCACTCCAGTACTCTTGCCTGGAAAATCCCATGGATGGAGGAGCCTGGTGGGCTGCAGTCCATGGGGTCATGAAGAGTCGGACACGACTGATGCAACATAGCAGTAGCAGCAGCAGTGGTTATCAGGTTTGCCTCACACGCAAAATCTGAAACTGGATGGAAAAAGCATGCATACTGTAGGCTTCCCTGGTGGCTCAGGAGTAAAGAATCTGGCTGCAATGCAGGAGACGCAGGAGATGTGGGTTCAGTTCCTACGTTGGAAAGATCCTCTGGAGTAGGAAATGGCAACCCACTCAAGTATTCTTGCCTGGGAAATCCTATGGACAGGGGAACCTGGCAGGCTACAGTTCATGGAGTCACCAAGAGTTGAACGTGACTTCAGTTCAGTTTATGTCAGTCGTTCAGTCATGTCCAACTCTGCAAACCCATGAACTGCAGCACGCCGGGTGTCCCTGTCCATCATCAAATCCCGGAGTTTACTCAAACTCATCCATTGAGTCGGTGATGCCATCCAACCATCTTGTCCTCTGTCGTCCCCTTTTTCTGCTGCCTTCAATCTTTCCCAGCATCAGGGTGTTTGCAAATGAGTCATTTCTTTGCATCAGGTGGCCAAAGTATTGGAGTTTCAGCTTCAGTATCAGTCCTTCCTATGAATATTCAGGACTGACTTCCTTTAAGATGGACTGGTTGGATCTCCTTGCAGTCCAAGGGACTTTCAAGAGTCTTCTCCAACACCACAGTTCAAAAGTGTCAAATCTTCGATGCTCAGCCTTCTTTATGGCCCAACTCTCACACCCATACATAACTACTGGAAAAACCATAGCTTTGACTAGACAGACCTTTGTTGGTAAAGTAATGTCTCTGCTTTTTAATATGCTGTCTATGTTGGTCATAATTTTCCTTCCAAGGAGCAAGCATCTTTTAATTTCATGGCTGCAATCACCATCTGCAGTGATTTTGGAGCCCAAGAAAATAAAGTCTGTCACTGTTCCCACTGTTTCCCCATTTATTTGCCATGAAGTGATGGGACCCGATGCCATGATCTTAGTTTTCTGAATGTTGACTTTCAAGCCAGTTTTTTCACTCTCCTCTTTCACTTTCATCAAGAGACTCTTTTGTTCTTCATTGCTCCCTGCCTTAAGGGGGGGTGTCATCTGCATATCTGAGGTTATTGATATTTCCCTGACAATCTTGATTCCAGCTTGTGCATCATCCAGCCTAGTGTTTCTCATGATGTACTCTGCATATAAGTTAAATAAGCAGGGTGACAATATATCACCTTGACATACTCCTTTCCCAATTTGGAAAATGTCCATGTCCAGTTCTAACTGTTGCTTCCTGATTTGCATACAGATTTATCAAGAGGCAGGTCAGGTGGTCTGGTATTCCCATCTCTTGAAGAATTTTCCACAGTTTTTTGTGGTTCACACAGTCAAAGGCTTTGGCTAAGTCAATAAAGTAGAAGTCGATATTTTTTTGGAACTCTCTTGCTTTTTTGATGAACCAATGAATGTTGGCAATTTGATCTCTGGTTCCTGTGCCTTTTCTAAATCCAGCTTGAGCATCTGGAAGTTCACGGTTCACATACCATTGAAGCCTGGCTTGGAGAATTTTAAGCCTTACTTTACTAGCATGTGAGATGAGTACAATTGTGCAGTAGTTTGAATATTCTTTGGCATTGCTTTTCTTTGGGATTGGAATGAAAACTGATCTTTTCCAGTCCTGTGGCCACTGCTGAGTTTTCCATTTTTGCTGGTATATCGAGTGCAGCACTTTCACAGCATCATCCTTTAGGATTTGAAAAAGCTCAACTGCAATTCCATTACCCGCACTAGCTTTGTTCGTAGTGATGCTTCCTAAGGCTCACTTGATTTCGCATTCCCGGATGTCTGGCTCTAGGTTGGTGATCACACCATTGTGATTATCTAGGTCATGAAGATCTTTTTTGTATAGTTCTTCTGTGTATTCTTGCTGCCTCTTCTTAATATCTTCTGCTTCTGTTAGCTCCATGCCATTTTTGTCCTTTATTGTGCCCATCTCTGAATCAAATATTCCCTTGGTATCTCTAGTGTTCTTGGAGAGTTCTCTAGACTTTCCTATTATATGGTTTTCCTCTATCTCTTCGCATCGATCGCTGAGGAAGGCTTTCTTATCTCTCCTTGCTATTCTTTGGAACTCTACATTTAAATGGGTATATCTTTCCTTTTCCTTTGCATTTCGCTTCCCTTCTATTCACAGCTATTTGTAAGGCCCCCTCATACCACCATTTTGCCTTTTTGCATTTCTTTCCCTTGGGGATGGTCTTGATCCCTGCCTCCTATACAACGTCAGGAACCTCCATCTATAGTTCTTCAGGCACTCTATCAGATCTAATCCTTTGAATCTATTTGTTACTTCTACTGTATAATCATAAAGGATTTAAGTCATACCTGAATGGTCTAATGGTTTTCCCTACTTTCTTCAATTTAAGTCTGAATTTGGCAATAAGGAGTTCATATACATGACTTAGTGACTAAACAAAAGCAGCAAAGCAGTACAAAGTCACTTAGCCTTTTCTGAGATGAGATTAGCTAAACCTAGACAAAATTGTCCCTTGAAAGAAATCCATGTAAACTGCCCAATGTGGCTGAATAAAGGAGCAGATGTCCCATTGTCAATCTCTCAGCCATACGGGCTTCTCAATTTACCCGTCTTAGGACACTTTGCTTAACATTTATTTGACATGTAACTGACTAGTTGAGTATCTGGCTGATCTAACAATATCTGAAATTATCAACATGATATTTAAAGACCTCTACAACGTGATGTCAACCTGTTTTTTGATTACTCTCCCCCATTCCACCTCTCATCTTCTTGGTCCTTTTGTCAAACAATACTGAAACACTTACTGCCCTCTAAATGCGCAGTTCTATTTTCCATGATTTTTGAAAAATCTCTTTCAACAGCTTCACTGTGAATGCCCTGTTACCCTTCACTTATTAAGGTCCCTTTCATTATTCAAGATCCAGCTCAAATATGACCTCTTTTAGAATCTTTTTTCATCAACTACTGTATTTGGTATGGCTAAAATTTGTCATTGTCCATTAGGCCTTTGCACATAACTTTGGTATAGCACTCATATCACAGTATTATAGTATATTTTTATTGCTATAAAAATATCATATATATTTATTGCTGAATTGTGAATGTCTTGAAGCCAAGAACTGCATTTTATCAATGTCTCATTTCCCCATTGTAGTGGGCACCCTCTGTTTTGATAATAGCACATCCTTTTCCTTGGGAAGCAATTCTTTCTTCATGTGTTTTGTGTTGACCATTACAGTTTTCTTGTCCAAATGTGGGCAAGACAGATTGACCAATCATCATACCCTAATGTCTTAGCTCACAGATAGGGCTGGCGCAAGACCTAAACTGAGCCAATACAAGCCATTTCTACTTTCTAAAAATGACCCCAATAAGGAAGAGCTCTGTTCTATTCGTTTGTAAGATTGTGGAGAATGGAAGCTTAGACCCACCTGAAACCATAAGCTGAAACTTGTGGTATTTTTCTCATTAAATAAATAATGCCAGTAGGCAGAAGAAGCAAAGAGAAGAGATGAGAAATCCTAAAAGACCCTGAATATGGATGTCCCTGAGACTAGACCTAACCCTGGCTTTTCAGATATCCCTTCCTTTTCATGACAGCTCATTTAGGGCAAGTGGGTTTCTATATAATTTATGGAGTTCTGCTTAACACTTCTAAAGTATCTAACAAGTAGACAGGCTCACAGACTGCATACCCAGTAGTTGTTCAATCAAGAAATGTTATCCTAAAGATCTCTCATTTTTTTGTGTGTGTGAGAAGGGCATTATTATATTTACCTGAAGAAAAGAAACTAAAAAAGAATCTCAAACATATATAAAACATTTAAAACATTATTATTAGGACTCCCTTGTGTTGGTCTTACTGTTACACACAACAAATCTTCCTAGTAATCTGGTCTCTGTTTCTCATACCATCATTACACACTTCAGAGATAATTAAATGTCTATGATGAGTAGGGGTTACCATGGCTAGACTTGGACTCATTTGCTTTTGACTTGTTGACACCTTTAACTTTGTTGTTTTCATATTTTCATTTCTACTGAAACATTGATTTCTGTAATCTTTCTTTACCCCACTTCAGCCAAATATTTAAACAATTACTGATTTGTAGAAAATATCCAAGTCCTAATCCTTTCTCTTTCAACTTTTGATTTGAGACTACAAGAGAAATGTGCTATGCACTTCTGTTTATTCATTGCTTTTTGAAAACTTTCTAATAAAAATTATTTGAGGATTAATAATTTAGAAAGCTTGACTTTTTCTCTAGGATGATTTTAAAAATTGTAAGAATTTTAAAGAATATATCAGGTCTCAGATTATTAGAAAATTTATGGACTTTAAATATCATTCTCAGTAATTCTAATAGTAAACATTTAGGTTGTTATAACTTTTTAAGAAATATTTCATAACACTCCTGTGAGAATGAATATAGGGCATTTTAATGGAGGGTTCCCATTCACAAACATCCCTGTGGCATGCTTATAGTCAGTTTTAGGAGATGGCCCATATAAAAGGAGAATTGCAGTATAATTAATGATCAGTGGAGGTTGGATACTCAAACAGTAAAGAATGGAGCAGTATTCAGGTTCATAATTAGATTTTAATTTGTGTGCTTTTTTTTTAAACTTTTCTATTTGACAGACATCTGAAGTCTTCAACTTTTACCATTTAGGATCTGTCACATGAAGATCATCAGTCATTAAAAACTAAACTGAGTTTAGAAGAAATTAAGAGGAAAACCAATATTATTTTTGCAGAAAATAGTAAAAACCATCATCTTGATGGGTAGGGAATCTGAAATCTTTTTCTTTTCAGGTTCTTATATCAAACAAGTGCAAGCAATAATTAATCATTGCATCTTCAAGTATTTTTATAATTGACAGTAATTAATAATTGCATCTTCAAGTTATGTTTATAGTTGCATTTTATAAGGTTAACAAACAAGTGTAGTATACCTTTTTTCAGATTGTTCTGCTTTAACTGCAGATAGAATACTGCTATAGCAAGCATAATATGGGATCACAGAGCTGTAATAACTTTCAAATTTAGATGGTTCTTTCCTGTAACACATAGTTTATATACATTGGGCTTCCCTGGTGTCTCAGCTGGTGAAGAATCTGCCTGCAATGCAAGAGATGAAATGACTGAACGACTTACACAAGCATACCATGATCATGGAGCTCTAATAGTTTTCAGACTTAGATGCTTCTTTTTTGTAACACATTGTTTGTATACATGGAGCGTAGATTCATGTCTGGATGAATCTGCATATTTTCAGACTAATGGAAAGTTTTTGAATTGCCACACACAAATAACACTGTAGTAAATTATCTATCTGTGGTAAACCAAGGGCATGTTTATCCAAAATTTTTATATAACCCTGCCCTAGTCTCATGTAAAACACAATGTTATTCATATTAAAACATAAAATAATTTACTTTGTAACAAAGCTGGCATTGAAAACAGTAGAGATATGATATTCAATAAATGGTATTGAAATAGCTCTCTATTTTGAAGAAAGTAAAGTCATACTTTTCCATCCCTTACACTATTAAGTCTTGCTGAAATAAATATTCAGTGTTATAAAAGAAAGCAAGGATTATCATTATGACTATGAATCATTTATATCATTTTGAATTTTAATAATTTCAGATAACACTCATTATTTAGGTTTATCTTAATATTCAATAATAAAGTATGCTATACAATACTGTATTCAAATTTAGAATTTATCTTGTGTGAATTAGCACTTACAGACATTAGTATAGTAGGTATAGGATTATTTATATTAGATTGTGCAGTCTTGCATATATATTCTCAAAAGATAAAAATTAATACTTTATATTAATTTTTCCTCTGATTGTTCTGTTTAGTTTTCTTCTAAAACTATCTTCTGATTGTTATCTGATTTATGCAAAACCCTTTTCAGGGTACCCACTTTAAAAGAATTCTACTTAATCACAATTCTAATTTTTTTTTCAAAATTTAAGAAATTGCCTTCATTTTTACAGAGGATGTTCATGTGGCATGAGTAACCTTCTGTGGAGTGTATCATATTAACTAAATTTTGGCCGAATTTTGGAGATGTGCTCATAAAACATGAAACTTCTTCAAGACTATGAAACTAGTAAACATCAGAGCTAGGATTAAACTCATGATAACCTTGACTATACTTGATAATTAAGCTATATTCTTCCCTGAGAACTTTGAATTTTGCTCTGAAAATTTTTCACATTCATTGCTTTCTCTTTATCCTCACAATGAACAATTTGGATCAAATGTCTTCACCTTTAAAAAAAACTATGTGGTAAAATACAAGTAATAAAATTTGCCACCCTACCCATCTTTAATATACAGTGCAGTGGTATAAAGTACATTCATAACAGTGTGTAACCATCACTGCCGTCCATCTCCGTAACTCTTTTCATCTTGTAAAACTGAAACTTTGTACCCATTGAACAATAACTGTCCATTTTCCCTTCCCAGAAGTCATCCATGAACCCACCTAGAGTCATCCTGTTAGAACAAAACGAACTCCTAGTGCTTTTGTCACTTAGAGATTTACAATGGCTTAAGGGGCCCTTTGTCAAGGTGGGGGTCAAAGACACATATTACAATAGAAAATGCTCTCATGCTCTTGTGCCTTAGGAAATTACAAGGGTTTTACATCCACTTCAGTTCAGTTGCTCAGTTGTGTCCGACTCTTTGCGACCCCATGAACTGTAGCACTCTAGGCCTCCCTGTCCATCACCAACTCCCGGAGTTCACCCAGACTCACGTCCATCGAGTCAGTGATGCCATCCATCCATCTCATCCTCTATCCTCTGTCGTCCCCTTCTCCTCCTGCCCCCAATCCCTCCCAGCATCTGAGTCTTTTCCCATGAGTCAACTCTTCGCATCAGATGGCCAAAGTATTGGAGTTTCAGCTTTAGCATCAGTCTGGATCATAGGAAAAGCAAGGGAATTCCAAAGCACATCTATTTCTACTTCATTATTACACTAAAGCCTTTGATAATGTGGATCACGAAAAAATGGAGAATTAAAATTGGAAATACCAGACCACCTTACCTGTCTCCTGAGAAACCTGTATTCAGGACAAGAATCAACAGTTAGAACTGGACATGGAACAACCGACTGGTTCAAAATGAGGAGAGAAATATGTCAAGGCTGTATATTGTCACATTGCTTATTTAACTTATATTCAGAATACTTATATGCGTATCTTATTTAACAGATATGCAACTGATATCACTATAATGGCAGAAAGTGAAGAGGAACTAAAGAGTCTCTTGAAGAGAGTGAAAAAAGAGAGTGAAAAAACTTGCTTAAAAGTCAACACTCAAAAAAATAAGATCATGGCATCTGGTCCCATCACTTCATGGCAAATAGATGTGGAAAAAGTGGAAACGGTGACAGATTTTATTTTCTTGGGCTCCAGAATTACTGTTGGATAATGACTGCAGCCATGAAATTAAAAGACACTTGCTCCTTGGAATAAAAGCTATGACAAACTTAGTGTATTAAAAAGCAGAGACATCACTTTGCCGACAAAGGTCCATCTAATCAAAGCTATGATTTTTCCAGTAATCATGTATAGATGTGAGAGTTGGACCACAAAGAAGGCTGAATGCTAAAGAATTGATGCTTTCAAACTGTGGTGCTAGAGAAGACTCTTGAGAGTCCCTGGGACTGCAAGGAGATAAAACCAGTCAATCCTAAAGGAAATCAACCCTGAATATTCATTGGAAGAACTGATGCTGAATCTGAAGCTCCAATACTTTGGCCACCTGATGGGAAGAGCTGACTCATTGGAAAAGACCTGATGCTGGGAAAGACAGGACAGGAGGAAAAGGGGACAACAGAGGTTGAGATGGAATCATCAACTTAATGGACATGACTTTGAGCAAACTCCGGGAGATAATGATGGACAGGGAAACCTGGCATGCTGCAGTTTATGGGGTCTCAAAGAGATGGACATGACTTAGGAACTGAACAACAACAATGCCAAGAACCAAGACCAGAGACCTAAGTTTGAATGTGTATGTATATAAATATATATATATATATATATATGTATTTTTCCTATTGTCTCAAATACAATATTTGTCTTTTATGACTGTCTTGTTTCAGTTAGTGTAATGTTCTTTAAATTTATTCATGTTGTAGCAAAATTTACTTCCTTTTTAAGACTGAATAATACTTCATTGAATATACTACATTTTGCTTATCCATTTGTCCTATGATAGGCACATAGATTGCTTCTAACTTTAGCTGTTATGAATAAATTTGATATGATCATGGATGTACAAATATTCTTCAAGACCTTGCTTTTAATTCTTTTGCTTGTATACCAAGAGGTGGAATTAATGAATTATATTGTAATTGTATTTTTAATTTTTTGAGGAACTGGCACTGAATGTGTCATTTTACATTCCCAACAATGGTTCACTGGGGTTCCAGTTTCTCTACATTCTTGCCACCATTTGTTTTCCATGTTTTTAAAAAAGTAGCCATTCTAATGCATATGATGTATAATCTCATTGTAGTTTTGAGATTCGCATTCTCCTAGTGGTGGCATTGATTATATTTTCTTGTGTTTATTGACTATTTATATATCTTTTCTGGAGAAATGTCTATTCAAGTCTTTTGTGTTTTTAAATTGGATTATTTGTGTTTTTTTTTGTTGTTATTGAATTTCAGGAGTTACCTATACTGTTTGTCTTTCGTATCAGTTTTATGATTTGCAAATATTTTCTCCCATTTTGTGCATACCTTCTTTATTCTATCAATATTATCTTTTGATGCACACATTTAAAATATTCATGAAGTCCATTTTGTCTATTTTTTCTTTTGTTATTTATGCCTTTGGTCATATCCAAAAAATCAATGTCAAATCTAATGTTGTAAATATTTAGGACTTCGGTCCATTTTGAGTTACTTTTTTTATATGATATTAGGTAAGAGTCCACCTTCATTCTTTTGCATGTGGATATTCGGTTTTCTCAGTACCATTTGTCAAAAAACCTGTCCTTTCTCCACTGAATGGTCTAAGTGCAGTGAAAATCATTTTTACATACACAAAAGGGTTTATTTCTAGGCTCCGTATTCTATTCCACTGGTCTAAATACCTGTGTTGATGTCAAAATCACACTGTTTTGATTACTGTAGTTTTATAGTAAGTTTTGAATTCAGAAGTGTGAGTCTTCCATTTTTATTCTTCTTTTTCATAATTGTTTTGGCTACTTAGGGCCCCTTGATATTCTATTTTAGGATATAGTTTTACAAAAACCATCATTGGGATGTTGATAGGGATAATATTGAATCTGTTGATTGCTTTGGGTATTGACATTTTAACCATATTAAATCTTCTAATACATGAATATGTGATGTGTTTCCATTTATTTGTGTCTTTTTAATAGTAACATTATGTCTCAGTATTTTATCTTCTTTATTTTAGCAATGTTTTCTAGTTTTCATTATACTAGTACTTTACTTCCTTGGCTAAGTTAATTGCTAAAGATTTTATTTATTTTGATGCTATTACAAATGGGTTTGTTTTTATAATTTTATTTTTAGATTGTTCATTATTATTTTATAGAAATGTATATTTTTTCCATTGATTTTGTGTCCCACTACTATGGTGAGATCATTTTAGTTTTAACAGGTTGTGTATATATATGTGTGTGTGTGTGTGTGTGAAAACATTAGGGTTTTCTACATGAAAGATCATATCATCTGCAAACAGAGATACTTCTTACTTCTTCCTTTCCAATTTGGTTGCCCTTTATTTCTTTTTCTTACCTAATTTCTTAGGCTAGAACTTCCATTAATCTGCAATCTCTATTTTTGCCAGGACTAAAGAAGTCTTAATTCTTTTCCTTATTTTTATTTATTTATTTCTATCCTCATTTCAGTTATTCTTCCACACTTTACTCTGTTATAGAGTAATCTTTCTACGTTTTAAACATGATCTTTAAGGCTCTCTGATATCCCCAAAGCTGAAGTCCAATTTCTTAGTACTGCACTTAAAGCAAAAGGATTCCTACACCACACTCTACACTCTTTGGACATAGATTGCATTTTTATTTTCCGACTTTGGTGTTTTACCCATGGTTTTCTGTCAGCCTAGATTTCAAGTCTTTCTCTTTCTTATCATTCATAAATCTCTTCCTTTAAAATCCAGTTCAAACATCTTAACCTGTTTAGAGCCATCTTTGAGTCTCCCTGTCACTTACATTTCTTTCTAATTTATCCCATGGCACTGTATACTAGTCTCATGGCTCTTTTCACACTTTAATTCATATTAGCATTAGTTTCTCTCCCTCTGCCACAACTTTAAATTCCTTGAAGGAAGGGATTGCTTATTGTACTTCTTCTACAGGTTATAGGGAGTAGAACCTAGGAATGTTAGTATTATTAGTAAATGTTCAATCAGTTCAGTTCAGTTCAGTCACTCAGTCGTGTCCGACTCTTTGCGACCCCATGAATCGCAGCACGCCAGGCCTCCCTGTCCATCACCAACTCCTGGAGTTCACTGACTCACGTCCATCGAGTCAGTGATGCCATCCAGCCATCTCATCCTCTGTCGTCCCCTTCTCCTCCTGCCCCCAATCCCTCCCAGCATCAGAGTCTTTTCCAATGAGTCAACTCTTCGCATGAGGTGGCCAAAGTACTGGAGTTTCAGCTTTAGCATCATTCCCTCCAAAGGAATCCCAGGGCTGATCTCCTTCAGAATGGACTGGTTGGATCTCCTTGCAGTCCAAGGGACTCTCAAGAGTCTTCTCCAACGCCACAGTTCAAAAGCATCAATTCTTCGGCACTCAGCCTTCTTCACAGTCCAACTCTCACATCCATACATGACTACAGGAAAAACTTGACTAGACGGACCTTTGTTGGCAAAGTAATGTCTCTGCTTTTCAATATGCTATCTAGGTTGGTCATAACTTTCCTTCGAAGGAGTAAGCGTCTTTTAATTTCATGGCTGCAGTCACCATCTGTAGTGATTTTGGAGCCCAGAAACATAAAGTCTGACACTGTTTCCACCGTTTCCCCATCTATTTCCCATGAAGTGATGGGACCGGATGCCAT
>NW_011494866.1:1481222-1482809 GCF_000754665.1 Bison bison bison | reverse complement strand
AAGCCAACTTTTCCACTCTCCTCTTTCACCTTCATCAAGAGGCTTTTGAGTTCCTCTTCACTTTCTGCCATAAGGGTGGTGTAATCTGCATACCTGAGGTTATTGATATTTCTCCCAGCAATCTTGATTCTAGCTTGTGCTTCTTCCAGTCCAGCCTTTCTCATGATGTACTCTGCATATAAGTTATGTAAGCAGGGTGACAATACACAGCTTTGATGTACTCCTTTTTCTATTTGGAACCAGTCTGTTGTTCCATGTCCAGTTCTAACTGTTGCTTCTTCACCTGCATACAAATTTCTCAAGAGGCAGATCAGGTGGTCTGGTATTCCCATCTCTTTCAGAATTTTCCACAGTTTATTGTGATCCACGCAGTCAAAGGCTTTGGCATAGTCAATAAAGCAGAAATAGATGTTTTTCTGGAACTCTCTTGCTTTTTCCATGATCCAGCGGATGTTGGCAATTTGATCTCTGGTTCCTCTGCCTTTTCTAAAACCAGCTTGAACATCAGGAAGTTCACGGTTCACGTATTGCTAAAGCCTGGCTTGGAGAATTTTGAGCATTACTTTACTAGTGTGTGAGATGAGTGCAATTGTGTGGTAGTTTGAGCATTCTTTGGCATTGCCTTTCTTTGGGATTGGAATGAAAACTGACCTTTTCCAGTCCTGTGGCCACTGCTGAGTTTTCCAAATTTGCTGGCATATTGAGTGCAGCACTTTCACAGCATCATCCTTCAGGACTTGAAATAGCTCAACTGGAATTCCATCACTTCCACTAGCTTTGTTCATAGTGATGCTTTCTAAGGCCCACTTGACTTCACATTCCAGGATTTCTGGCTCTGGGTCAGTGATCACACCATCGTGATTATCTGTGTCATGAAGATCTTGTTTGTACAGTTCTTCTGTGTATTCTTGCCACCTCTTCTTAATATCTTCTGCTTCTGTTAGGTCCATACCATTTCTGTCCTTTATCGAGCCCATCTTTGCATGAAATGTTCCCTTGGTATCTCTAATTTTCTTGAAGAGATCTCTAGTCTTTCCCATTCTGTTGTTTTCCTCTATTTCTTTGCATTGATCACTGAGGAAGGCTTTCTTATCTCTTCTTGCTATTCTTTGGAACTCTGCATTCAGATGCTTATATCTTTCCTTTTCTCCTTTGCTTTTTGCTTCTCTTCTTTTCACAGCTATTTGTAAGGCCTCCCCAGACAGCCATTTTGCTTTTTTGCTTTCTTTTCCATGGGGATGGTCTCGATCTCTGTCTCCTGCACAATGTCACGAACCTCATTCCGTAGTTCATCAGGCACTCTATCTATCAGATCTAGTCCCTTAAATCTATTTCTCACTTCCACTGTATAATCATAAGGGATTTGATTTAGGTCATACCTGAATGGTTTAGTGGTTTTCCCTACTTTCTTCAATTTAAATCTGAATTTGGCAATAAAGAGTTCATGATCTGAGCCACAGTCAGCTCCTGGTCTTGTTTTTGCTGACTGTATAGAGCTTCTCCATCTTTGGCTGCAGAGAATATAATCAATCTGATTTCAGTGTTGACCATCTGGTGATGTCCATGTATAGAGTCTTCTCTTGTGTT